>NC_056726.1:788080551-788373051 GCF_019279795.1 Protopterus annectens | reverse complement strand
CGAGAAGCTACTTCATTAGCTATACTGTATCCCTTCAACCATTCCTGATCTCTAGTCTATGTACTCCTGCAGAACTCAACATAAGGATATTTGTCTTCAACTTCTCATTCTACATTTTGTTTTTCAAGAACTGTTCTTTTATCTCAGCAGCCCCAAATAGTGCATTGTGGAATAACACACACACACACACACACATATATATATATATATATATATATATATATATATATATATATATATATATATATACAGTGCTGTACAGTTCTGCAACATTATTTGAAGTAGATCTCATCTCTAAGCTAGTTCTTTATTCAGAGTTGCAGATATTAGGGGCATTTTTCTACATGTAGCCACTCCAGAGTATATGCTTATGACTTTATCCTGATGGTTGTTGAACATGGAACTCCCAATTCCTAATACAAAAGTTACTTACTGTAATGCTAGATGTCCTCCCATTTCACTGTTGCAGTATTCATTACAATAGGGATCCCCTGCAAAGGGCGGCCCGACGGCCGGCCAGTGTACCAAAGCCTTTAGGTTGCTTTAAACTACTACTTACATCAAAAGTATGCCTCTCATGTAGTGTAGGGCATAAAGGCGACATCTGGATGTACCATCCTTAGAACTTCTTTGCCTCCTGTCCTAATGCCATCTCTTGATCGTCGGTCTGAATGCCTGTTTTGTTGCTTGTTCACCAAGCTGTTTCTGATAAGTACCACATTGTTTTTTCTTTTTTATTTATCTTATCTTTTTCTTTTGTATTGTTGCATGTGAGGTTTCATGCAATCCAGGAAGGGTAGATGACAATGTGGAAGACAGATTCCCCATAAAGACCATCATGAGCAGAGATTATTTTGCTTCGGTCGCTTCTTGCCATGACCATACATCCTATTCAGTTTTTCAGGCCTTTGCTCCTAAGACACTCTGTAATTGGCTTTCTTCTCTAGCCTTTTATTTGGAGATCCACCAACTTAAGCTTTTTGATAAAGACACGATGGAAGGAACTTCCCACTCTGAGGGACAGCTGTCCATGAAGAAGAGGGACAAGAAATCTAGGTTGGATTCTTCTGCTGTGCAGCTTCTGCTGGGCATCTTTCCCGGGCTAGTGAAAGCCCGGAGTATCGCCCGATTCTACAGTTAGATTATTCTGCTGTGACCATTTCTGAGGCCGGCATGAATCCAGCCTTACCCATGTCCTTGGAGGCTTTGTAGATGTCTGCTTCGAATATTTATTGGGAACTGCAGCTGATTATTTCTGAGGTGTCTACAGGTGTTCCTCAGATTTTGGTGAAAGAGGAAGTCCCAACTACTGTTACTGAATGCTGTCCAGGGACTGAGCCTTCTGATTTTATAAGGTGGACATCCCCTGAAGAAAAAGAAAAAGACTAAGCATATTTCTCCAGCTCCTAAGGACCCGCAGAGTGAGCGGCAGAATTTCACTCAGGGATTGTTTAATGCTTTGATGGCTTTGAAACCTCCTCATGGAGTTTCTGTTCCAGCTCTCCTTTGGTTCTCTATTCCCCTTAAAACACCCAGGGAACAGGATTCATCTGAGGAGGAGCTGGATTCAGGGAATCCCTTGCTTACTCATCTCAGATTCCCTCTTCTTTAGACTGTGGGTCTGAGGAAGAGGAATCTGCTAGTCCTGATGCACCTTTTGAGGAAATTTCTTTTGCATACACAATCTACAGAGTGCTGGAGTTTTTTAAATAGGATTGTGCTCAGGTTTCTGAGGTACAGAAGAGGTATTATGAGCTCCTGCAGATGGATTCTCTTAGACCTTCTGCTATTTCTCCTGTTTTGGCTGCTTTGTTTGATAGCTTTTCTATTGCTTCTAAGGCTTCTGATTCACAGCTACCTGCCCCAAGAAACCCAGTAGGTTTTAAAGGGTGCCTGCGGACTGTAAATTTCTATATAGGTGTCTTTCGGCTGACCCTTCTGTGGTGTCTGTGGCTTCTGACAAGCCATTTCGCTTGTTGCCTTCTACTAAGTTACTTCATGATAAAGATAACAGAACTTTGGAAAGGCTAGGTAAGAAGGTTTATACCTATGCTATCTTGGCTTTTAGGCCTGTCATTTGGCAGACCCATATGTCCACATACATTTTGGCCTTTCTTTCCCAGGCCTGTCAGGTAATTTCTGATCTCCCTGACTCTGAAGGGAAGACTTCTGCTCTTTCCCTGTTAGGGAATTCTTTCAGGTGTCTTGCCATTCAGTTAAGTGTAATTATGATGCAGATGACCTTACTTCTAGGGCTGCTGCCTTTGATTCTGCGATGAGGAGATATTCGTGGCTTCAGCTTTAACCTTTGCATTGTTTGTATAAAGTTCGGTCACATGTGCAATCAGTTTGAAGTGTTTCTTACTCTGAGCTTATTCTAATGTATACAGTTTATTCACAAAGTACAGTTATTTCATAGTGTTTCTTACACTAAGGAGTGATTTCATAAAGTGCTGTGATTTCAAGTGTTTTTTTTTTGCTACAGAGACGTATTTCACAAAATACAAGTGTTTCAGTGGCTTATTGTGCTATTGAACATAGTTACAAGTCTTGGCTTAAATTTCTGGCATACATTTATATGCATACATGTTTGTGCATAAATTCAAGAGCCTTCAGTGGTGTGTGTTGATATGGCAGAGGCATTTCGCAGACCCATTCCACTTGTATTTGATCATAATATCACAGTTAATTGGATAGTATTCAAGCAGAAATATGACATTTTTATACTGTCAGCTTTTTCAGGTAAAGATGCACCTACAAGGGCATTCATTTTGCTTAACTTAGCAGGGTCTGAAGCTATTGAAAGGGAGCATTCATTTCTGTATGCACCCGCAGTATATACTGGATAGGGGGGCAACTGCCAAATTGTTGTACTGGCTGAATCAAGAGAGGATCCTGAGTGCCTGAAGCATAAATTCAGAGAAATGTGCAACCACCAGACAAATGTTATGTTAGAGAGGCATTTATTTTACACAGGAGACCAACAACCTGTGGAGACGTTTGCAGCTTATATCACTGACCTGAGGAATAAAGCTAAGATGTGCAGATTTGGTGACTTGAAAGATGAGTTAATAAAGGACAGGCTTGTGTGTGGTGTTAATAGTTCCTCAGAGAGAGAGATTTTGCTTGGTGATAGTGATATAATATTGAGCAAGGCAATAGAGATTTGTCAAATCCATGACATCACAGACAGGTACACAAATATGCTTGCAAGTGGTAAAAGGATATTTTCACCAAGTCCTAAAGCAAATGTAGACAGTATGCAACATGTGGCTGGCAGAAACAGACCTGAGCAAGTGGCAGCTCCAGCAGGCCCTTCTGGAAAGGCAAGTGATTTTCTAGCAAATTCCAAGATTAGCTCAGTAAAATGGGCATGCTCAGTACAGTACAAGAGTGAATCAGCAAAACTCAAGTCAAGCTTTATTGTTAACAATTGTCGCAGTTGTGGTGCCAATCATGAGTCTAGAAGAGAAAAATCCTTAGCATTTGGTCAGCAGTGTCACAAGTGTAAAAAAATTAAATAATTTTCAAAAGTTTTGCAAATCAAGCAAGCCTCATTCTATTACAAAGAAAGGTCAATCAACAAAGCAAGTTGCTCATTTAGAGAGCTGCGATCCTACTTTCTATGTAGATGGTATATCAGTGGTTGGTGAAAAGGTTGATGCAGTAGATTTGTTGGCAAAAAATGAAGTTTTCTGTACTGCCTTGATTAATGTAAGCCCACAGAGCTCAAAGTAGACACTGGTTCAAAGTGTAATGTCATGTCAGTGGAAACATGTGCTAAGGTGAGAGCTGGTGAGCACCTTAATCTAACCAATAGTGCGAAACTTGTTGCTTATGAAGGTGAAGAGATTCAAACCAAAAGTTCAGTAATACTGTCATGCTTTTCGGCTGGGAACAAGTACTGTTTGAAATTCTCCATAGTTTGAAGACCTGTTCAGTCATTGTTAGGTCTTAGAGACAGTTTGAGAATGAAACTGCTTTCTTTTACCAAGGAAATCCATCATGTAAGCATATGTCCTAGTTCCAATTTCTCAGAGTATGCTGATATTTTTGATAACAAGTTGGACAAACTTCCAGTTGTGTACTCCATGAAAGTAAATCCAGAAGTCAGTCCAGTGGTCAGACCAGCAGGGAGGATTCCAATAGCTATGCAGAATAAACTCAAGGTCCAGCTACTTAAAATGGTGCGGCAAGGTGTGATTTGTCCAGTCACAGAACCAACAAAATGGGTGTCTTACATGGTATTTGCTCATAAAAAGAGTTTGGATGAAATTAGAATATACATTGATCTGAGAGACTTGAATAGAGCATTAAAGAGACCCCATCATCCTATGCGTACAGTAGAAGAGGTCACTGCCCTGATGCCAAATGCCACTGTTTTTTATGTTTTGGATGCAAAGAGTTAATTTTGCCAAGTGATGCTTGATCGCAAATCTTCACTACTGACTACATTCAGTACCCCATTTGGCAGATATAGATTTCTTAGGATGCCTTTTGGTATAAATTCTGCAAGTGACGTCTTTTAGCATGCAATGGAACAAATATTTTCAGGTTATCCCTGTGCCGTAATTGTTGATAATTTATTGGTTGGAGGCAGTGGTGAAGCAGAGCATGACCAAAACCTCAGAAAAGTTCTGGACAGAGCACATGAAGTGAACCTGAAGCTTAATCCTCTGAAGTGCAAATTCAGGCTTCCAGACGTCACATATGTTGGTCATTTATTTACCAGTACTTACCACCTGATCCATCCAAACAAGCAGCCATTCTAGAGATGTAGGCTGCAGATAACGTCCAAGCTCTACAGCATTTTCATGGCATGGTTAACTTCTTGGGCAAGTTTATTCCTGATTTTAGTGAGATTTCAGTGAATTTAAGAGAAATGACATGGTCATGATTGGAACAGCACCAGAGAGCATTTGACAACCTTAAGCAGAGAAATTCTAGTCCACCTACATTGCGATACTATGATGTTAATAAACCAGTTATTCTTTCTAGTGATGCTTCAAAGTTTGGTTTAGGTGCAGTTATTCTCCAAGAAGGCAGACCTGTTTCGTATGTATCTCAAACTCTTACCCAAGCTGAAAGGCAGTATGCTCAGATTGAGAAAGAACTTTTGGCAATTGCCTTCGCATGTTCTAAGTTCCATGATTATATTTATGGTCGAGCTATCCAGATTGAAACACACCATCAGCCTCTAGTTACTATTCTAAAGAAACCTATGCATACAGCTCCAGCTAGACTGCAAAGAATGATGCTCATATTACAAAGCAGAACTTCAAAATGGTCTTCCCTAAAGGCAAACTTATTTATCTGGCTGATACCTTGTCCAGATCGCCCAGAAGTACTGCAGAACAGCATGATGCACAGAATTTTGAATTTTGTGTCATGGAGGTGTGTAATTTTTCTTCTATGAGATTTGATGAGCTGTGAGAGATCATACAAAGACTGATCCAGTTTTGTAAAAGCTCAACCACTTCATTGATGTCAGATGGCCATCAAAGCAATCATGTGTACTGCCTTTACTTTCCTTACCAAGATGAGATGTTGATGGAAGAGGGTATCTTTTTCAAATGTCCTTAAGTTGTTGTTCCTACTTCCTTACAACATGAGTATATCCAGATTCTACAGTGGCAACCCACGTTCCAATTCTAACAAAAGAAGGGTGAGAGGTCTTGTATTTTGGCCTTCTCTATCAAAAGACATTGATAAAGTGCTTTCCTATTGTTCAGTATGTAATAGTACCAAACCACGTTTATGAAGAGAGCCACTTCAGCTAAGCCAAGTTCATGAATTACCTTGGTCTACTGTAGTTACTGATATATTTGAGTGGAACAATCAGCATTATACAACGACCCTCCATTAATATTCAAAAACGTGCACGCTGATTGGTCAGGGTGCATGTTGTAAATCAGAGTTATAGTAATGGAAAAAGGTCCGGTTGCCCGGACTTTTTCCATTACTATAACTCTTTTTTTACAGCAACGGAGAATGCAAGATCTCCATTGCTTCACACTGTCTCGCTATGTTAAATGAGTTTAACATAGCGAGACAGCTTTAAAAAAAGCAACAGAGATTCTCCGTTGCTTTTTCTAAAGCTGTCTCGCTATGTTAAACTCCTTTAACATAGCGAGATTGTTTGTAAAAAGCAACGGAGATCTTGCTTTCTCCGTTGCTTTTTTCAAAACTGTCTCACTATGTTAAATGGGTTTAACATAGCAAGACAGCTTTAAAAAAAGCAACGGAGATTCTCCATTGCCTTTTTTAAAGCTGTCTCGCTATGTTAAACCCATTTAACATAGCAAAACAGTTTGTAAAAAACAACGGAGATCTTGCTTTCTCCATTGCTTTTGCCCACAGCTCTGATGTACTGCGCAGGCATACGCCTGCACAGTACATCAGAACTGCCACAGAATACCAGACAGCTGCAGAAGGGCAGCAAGGAGGCATTATACAATGCCATTATTTAAGAAAAGTAATTATTTTTTTTCTTAAATAATGTCATTGTATAATAGCAATAACCCACGCCTGGGTGTGGGTAATGCTGGATTTGCCCACAGTTGGCTTTGTTTGGCCACTCGGGCTTTGCCCTCATGACCAAACCACACCAACTGTGGGTAAATCCAGCATTACCCACACCCAGGCGTGGGTTATTGCTATATTATTCAGTGGTGGTAGACACTTACTCAAATTGGTTTGAAATTGGTTTGTTACCTAACCTAATGTCTAGTGCTGTTATCACAAAGCTGAAACCTCACTTCTCAGTACATGGTAGTCCGCACCAGGTTATATCTGATAACGGTACCCGGTTTACCAGTCAGTTATTTCAGAGATTTTCTAAAGAGTGGGACTTTGTCCCCGTTACTAGCAGTCCTGAATATTCACAGTCAAATGGTCTAGCTGAAAGTGTAGTACAGAGTGCAAAGCAATTACCTGAGAAGTGAAAATGTGACAATACCAATATCTTTTTGAATCTACTCAGTCTCTGAAACATACCCTGTGACAGCCTACTTGGCTTGCCTACTCAGAAACGTCTATCTAGGCAGACTAGAACAACCCTATCTGTTAGTTCCAGTTTATTACTGCCTAATGTTAAGAACGACAGATCAGTTAAAGCTCAGTTGTTTAAAAAGAGATCATTACAGAAGTCCAGTTACGAAAAGAAGAGCAGATTTCTTCATCCATTGTAGAAAGGAGAGACTGTGAGGATGCAAACAGTGAAAGGCTTTGACAGGATTGGTCGAGTGACAGGTGTTTTTACCAAGCTGAGATCCTACCTAGTAGAGGCAGAGGGTGTGGAATACAGAATAAACTGCAGACGTCTTCTTTCATGTCTCAGAACCAATATCGCAGCATTGTACCTGTGATACAGACTCTAGATCTCAGAGCAATCCGGATAATGTTCCGATGGCAGAACATGTCTTGACAACTCCCATTCCTAATAATGTCCCTAAAGGTGAACATTCTGTACAGATAGTCCCTGTTTCTAAACCTACTTCCAATTTTTATATCACACAATTTGGTCATATCTCTAAACACAGTGTGAAATACGCAGCAACCTGGACATGATTGTTTTAAGTGTATCTAGTTTTTTATAATTGCATGACAAAAGATTATTTTGTACAGTTGCATGTCATTCAATTTCATTGTTGTATGAACTGTTTCTCAAAGAGGGAGGATGTAGAGCAGTGTGTGTTGTAACTTTAATAAGCATTTCCAAGTGATGCACGTGCAGTATAAATACCGAGCACATGCAGGCAGCAGTGCCATTTTGAGAGAACAACCAGAGTGTGAGCATGTATGAATGTGGAAGTCAGTTTATATGTTTATTTTTAAGTTTAAGTTACAAAGCCTCAATCCTGATGTGTTTGTGTACAGTAAAGTTGTTTGAACAGAACCCACAAGTGTTTGTCTGTTTTTTCCTGACCAGACGAGTAACATCCCTTAATCAGTCTATTCATTTTCCCACTTTTTTCCTTTTCCATAATATGCTGCATATGTTGGATGTGCATAGACAACTCAGATTCTGTTTGGATAAGACTAAGACTTTTCCTAAATCTGATCAGCTCTTTGTTTCCTTTCATCCTAGATCTTTAGGTTTGGCTATTTCTTGGATTTCAAAAGTCATTTTTTTGTTATTCCTTTCATGGTAAGAGCTTTCCTTCCACTGTTAAGGCTAATTCTGCTAGAGCTGGGGCTTCTTCTGGTGCTTTTTTCTTGGGTTTGGATACTAACTCTATCCTTGAGGCAGCTACCTGGACTAATATGCATACATTTACCAAGCACGACAAGTTGGATGGAATTTCCACAGCTAGAGCTGGTTTTGCTAAGGCTATCTTTAATAGCTTCCTAGAGAGCTCTGCTGGTCTTTCCTCCTCCCCCCTCTCTTCTTCCTACACTTTGGCACTCTCACTATTGTAATGAATACTGCAAAAGTGAAATGAAAGGACATAGTACAGTTGTGTAAAATCCATAAGTGTAGATGGCCTTCTCTCCACTGTTGCAGTATTCACTTCCTCCCTCCTCCCCTGGTCTGTTTCCCTTCTGGATGTACTAATTACCTCTCTACTCCTTGGACTTGATATTCCTACTGAGGCTGTCAGAACTGAGGATAGTATGTCCAGATGTTACCTTTATGCATAACATATTTCAAGGAATGAACTTCACACCCTCCACACTGCAAAGTTTCTGCTTGGTTTGTTTTTGACCCAGTATAGGTTGCATACTTGTTTTTTCTGAGACTTCCAGGGATACCACGGATTTTTCTTTTTATATTTCCACATCATACTCGAACCTTCACCCATTCTTTGTAATTGTTAATTTGATTATGTAGGGTTATTGACATAATCTGATTAATACTTCATAGAGCTCCTTATTGTAAACAAGAGCTCCTTATTGTACTGGGTGGTTCACCAACAAAACTTCTGTTTCACTGTCTAGTTGCATTATTAGGGATGGTCACTCTTTCCTGATTAGTATACCATAGGATGCACTTTGGGCTCTTGAACCTCTGGATGTAAAGAATGGACATGTTTTTGGTTGTAACCAAGTTGTATGTTCAAGAAGTGGATGTCAAGAAATTCACCTTGAAAGTGGAGAGAAGTAAATCTCAAGTGGTGAATATAGAAATCCATTTCAGGAGCAAATACAAATTTAGTTATGATAGGAGAAACACTGCTGCATTTTGGTACCTATTACAGAGTTTTATGTCTTTGAAAACTTTTAAAAACTTAGTGTTGCTACCTTTGTAGTACATAGAGCCTCAGCTGCTCCAGTGTGCTACTATTTCAGTAAGTAAAGATGGAAAAAATGTTTAAGAGGACAGAATGTAGTACACCTTTGAAAGATGTAACATCCTTAGCACTGCAACACAGACAGCAGCCAGAAGTGGTGTACCTCTTATTCTGTAATAGCTTTAAAAGCTGTTAAGACACTTCACTGTGCAACACTTTGTGTGTGTGTGTGTGTGTGTGTGTGTGTGTGTGTGTGTGTGTGTGTGTGTGTGTGTGTGTGTATTACATCCCTTAATATATAATAGGCTTCTGACACTGTTTTTTGGTGGGAGACATGTCTGCTTTAGTATGAGCCCAAAGCTTAATAACAGAGAAGGTGAATAGCAACATTTGTTATGCACCTTTTGTATCTCAGAAAGGTGCATAACAACCTTGTCATTTTGCCAGTTTGAGAGTGCAGTCAGTGTATTACATATACTTAATAATTATTATTAAGAACTGTTCCAATTTGTTTAACAAAATAACCATCAGCACAAAGTACTTGTTGCAACATTATTGTGATGCACAATTCTTTCTCCTTTTTAATGAAATCTCTGGTTTTCTTTTTTTTCACTTTTTGTTCAGCGCTCTTCTAGAACTAAATGTTGTTTGTTTCAGACTGGTTATGCATTTGATCATACAATGCATTTCATTAACTGTGTATATAGCATAGTAACAAAGCTTTTCATTGTTAATTTACACTTTGTCATTAGTGTTCACATTGTTACCTTTCACTGTTAAACTACAGCTCATTGTAAATTAACAGTACTGGGATATTTGAGTAAAAAGCCAGGTATTACTACACACACTGTGGCAATTTCTTATTCAAATGATTTAACTGATTTTTTCTCCATTTTATCTCTTTTATTTTTATTCTTTAAGGAGGTTCCTCTGATCAATATTCTGGCTGGGGTCCTATTTTGGTTTCTCTCCAGGTTCCTGAGTTGACAACAGAGGAATTTCTACAGGAGTGCATTCTTCTAGGAAGTTATCTTACACTTTATGTTTACATACTACAACGATTAAATATTGAGCAAACGTCAGCTAATGAATGGAAGATTCTTTCAGTTCTGATTTCTTGGATTCAGCAGGTGTTTCCAAGGTACAAAATTAAACTACTTGAGTGAGTAAATATAAGAAAGTATGCATGCAAGTGTGAGTGTGCTGATGGGGTGACAGAATGAACACTTTCATTTTTTTTTTATACCAGAAGGTTCTTTTTCAGATGACATTGTGGTGCCTGAGGTAATTTTAGAGGAATGGCAAGCAAACATATGCAAGGGAAGGCAGCTGCCTCAGACAGAAACTGTTAGGGGATATGCTTGGCACTGTAGCTGAGGTGCTGATTGATCGCTGCAAACAGCACTATCAGCTGTTATTTTTAGAGAAGTGATCACCATGGCTGCTTAAATGGCAGTCAGTGTTTATGTGTTAGGTACAGTAGCAAGGAACTCGTACTTTGCTTTCTTATACTTTAGCAAAACAGTTTAACAAAGAGCTAAACTATTCATTCATAGTAGCTCTTTGTGGAACATAAAGGATGTCATTTTTAATGTTCACTGAACCGTGTCAAGGATGTCATAATTTAGTGGGGTAATGAGCAAAGGGCACTTTTTGGTCCTCTGTTTCAAAGTGGTGATGGGGCCATTGCCCAGAAGAACTCAGCTAGATTAGATAGAGCTTTGGTGACAGGTAATTGAATCATCATCATCTTCTGCCCCTTTTTTTCACATTTTCTGCACGAGGTTAGGGCAATGTTTCAACTGTCACCATTTGTTTATGTTCAATGCCATTCTCCTGCCTTCTTCAACATCCAAGCGTGACTGTTGCAGGTCTTCTCTTACACAGTCCATCCACCTTTTTGCTGGACAGCTCTCATTTCCTCTTGCCTTCCTTCTGCCTTTCTCAAATCTTCTTCACTAGATGGTATTCTTCTTCTTTTCTGCACATGTGCCCAAACCACCATAATCTGTCCTGTTTTACCTTTTTAGCAAGTGGAGCTACTTTGGCTTCAGCTCTCCTGTCCTCATTTCTTCATCTGTCCCACAGTATGCATCCTAACCCCCATCTCAGGCACTTCATCTCTAGCTTCCTCGACTGATGTGCCTTTACTGTCCAGGTTTCTGTATCATACAGCAGTACTGGTTGCAGCACTGTTTTGTACAACTTACTTTTCAGCTTCTTTGGCATTCTTCTGTCATGTACTACACCTGACACTCTGTCCCAGTTGGCTGCAGCCCCTCTAGTTCTAACAGTGACCTCCTCATTCAGAATTCCCTTCTCCTCAGTCACCCCTCCCAGATATTTGAAGCTGTTAATTTGTTTCACTGTTTCCCCTTCTATCTCAATTCTCGGCTTCTTATGATTCCCCCATTTGCTGCCATTACAACGGTCTTATCTGTACTCAGTTTCTTCCCATGTGCCTTCAGTTTTGCATTCCATTCTCCTATCATTTGCTGAAGTTCTTGTTCAGAGTCTGCCTGTAATACCACACCATCAGTATACAGCAACTTTGTTTACCTGTCTGCGCTGACCTGTTTGCTAATGTAATCCATCACCAGTATGAACAGCAGTGGGCTAAGTGCTGGACCATGATGCACACACACACACACTGGGAACCCCTCTGTGACTCTAAACATGGTTCATACTTGAGTCATTGGGTCTTTGTACATAGCCTACACCAGTTTTGTCAATGTTTCTGAGACTTCAAACCATCAGAAGACTGCCAAAATCAGCTTTCTTGGGACCTTGTCATATGCTTTCTCTAAGTCTGGGAATGCCCAGTTGGACTCTTTCCTCATCTCTAGCTTCTTCTCAGCTGTCTGTCTCACTGTAAATGTCAAGTCAGTTGTGCTGCATCCTGATCTGAATCTGAACTGCTCATCTCCCTTCTTACTTTTTACTACTCTGCGTATTTATCAGTCACCCACTCCAGAGACTTTCATGCTGTGTGATAGGAGTTTGATACCTCTATACTGTCTACAGTTGTAAATGTCCCCTTTGTTGTTGAACACTGGCACTAATGTGCTTATTCTCCAGTCATATGGGGTACGGTTTTCCCTCCACACTGCTGTGAGTACCCTCAGGAGACATTTTGTTGCTAACTCACCCAGCAACTTTAGCACGTCTGCGGTGACCTCATCTGAGCCTGGTACTTTCTCTGACTTCATTTCCTTATTGCTGTTTTACTTCTTCTGTAGTGGGCTCCTCCCACTCTCTCATCATAGGCTCTGTCTGGGACAGTACAGCTTCTTTGGGGATGTTCATCGTGTTACCCTGCTGCAGTCATCACACTTGGGTTATCCTGTCATCAGGCGGTCCCGCAGTCGGCCTGAGTTCCAAAGTCTTGGTCCGGTGTCGGTTGCTGTCGCTTCTTCCCTGACATCAGTGCGCCAGGGGTATAAAAGAGGCATCCGACGCCATTTTCCCCAGTTTTTCTTGCCGAGCGGTGCCCGAAGCAGAAGCAGTTCGCAAGTGCCGGTCGGCCGACACCTGAGATTTTCAAATCGAATTTCAGTCCGAAGTCTTCAAAGCTAAGTACCCCATTGGGGAACCTTTTCTTGCCTCAGTCTGATGTCAAAAAAAGTTAACAATTGCATTTCTTGTGGGAAGCAAATACCTCATAAGGACTTTCATTCTTAATGTATACCTTGCCTAGGCCCAGACCACGACGTCACTGGTTGTCAGTTTTGTGCTAGGTTCAATAAGCGAACTATAAAGCGATGCTTTGATTTTGCTTGACACTACTTCGGTAGGAAATTTAATTATACTATGCCGTCGGAGCAACTGACTACCGGCGTGCATAAAAAATGCAAAGATAAGGACAGGCAGCCTAGATCCAAGCCAGACTCCGAGGCCTCGGCTGGGCCTGTCGCCGGTTCTCTGGTTTTCAGTGAGGCGCCTACGCAGCCCCTGACGACCGCAGAATTGGAACCCCAGACCGCTTCGGATTCTCAGTCAGAGAGTGCTAGGCTGACGCAGCCATTTTCTTTAGGCCCTACTGACAACATTGTAGAAGAAGAAGCCAGTGCTGTGGAAACACCTTCGGTTACAGAAGGTGTCTTTAGACTGACTACTCTTACCATAAAATCTTATGCTAAGCTTAGGACTACTTTAAAACCTAAAAAGAATGTACATCAGTCTCCAGTTCAAGGCCCCATGCCTAAGAAACAGATGCTTAAGATGGCTGAAGATTTGATTACTCTGATCAGGGGTTCCCAACCCCCCCAGACAAAAGGCCAAGACAAGAGGAGGATTATGCCTCCTCTGATCAAGTTTCTATTTCCTCAGACTCCTCTGAGGAACAGGATTACTCCTTTCCCCCTTATGAAGATTCTGATGCTGAAAACTCCATTCCCTCAGCATCTTCCCCTGAAGACTATTCCTTTGGGGAAACCTTACATACCATGAGGGAACATTTCCACTGGGAAGGTCAGGACTACTCCGACTCAAAGAAAAGGCTCAGAGAGTTTCTTTTACTTCCCCAGCACAGACCACTTGCTATCCCTCCAGTTTTGGACATTGTGGATGATGTTTACTTAGAATCTAGTCTAAATCCAGATTCTCTGCCTCCTGCTCCAGCCAAACCAGACAGATATTATAGAGTGCCTGACTCACATAAATTCCTTTACAAAAGCCCTGTTGCTGACCCAGAAACAATCTCCCAGGGTCCCAAAGGGGCTAAGGCTTCTATGGCTAAAAATCCTGTGCCCTCTGAAAGGGACTCTAGAGCACTAGATAGGTGGGGGAAGAAGGTTTACACCTCAGCTACTCTAGCTATGAGAGCATTAAATTGTCAATTTCACATGCTGAAATATCAGCAATTCCTAATGTCTCAATTAAAACAAAAGATGAGCACACACTCTCAACAGTCTGAATTCAAGGAAATGCAGGTTCTGTTGCATGCAGCTGAACAGGTGGGCAAACATACTTTACAATGTGGATTTGATTCCTTGGAAGCTTCCTGTAGAGCAGCTGTTACTGGGTCTGTCATATGCAGGCATGCTTGGTTAAAGGAACAAACTCTGCCTGATCATGTTAAAGCAAAATTACTAGATGCACCTTTACAGCAGGATGTCTTATTTGGTGTCAAAGCAGAAGAGGTTTTAAAGAAAATGGAGGATAAGGCAAAGTCAATGCAGATGGTCAAGGATTTCTTACAGGTACAACCCCCTCGCTTCAGCAGAAATTGGCCAACAAAAAATTGGTCCTTTCCAGCTACTGACAGGCCACAGAGGGGTAAATACAGACGCCCAAGGGGCAGAGGTCAAGCACAAATTCCTTACAAACCTCGCCAGTGGGGTACTGCAACATAGAAGGGTGGAGAAGACAGGCCTCAAACTACTAGAAGACAAACACAATGAATTAACCCTCAAACTGCCAAGCAAAACTCTCTTGGCAGCTCCCTCAGGAGGAAAATTAGCATTTTTTGCAGACAACTGGTACATCATTACAAAGGACAAATGGGTCCTAGACATTATTTCACAAGGATACAGATTCCATTTTCACACCTTGCCAAGGATAAAAGGAATGCCAAACCTGCCACAAAATCAATGGGCAGAGGCACAAAAACAAATTGCAGCTCTCATGGACATGAGAGCCATTCAACTGGTGCCTACACAGGAGCAAGGCCAAGGATTTTACTCAAGGCTCTTTCTAGTCCCCAGAAAGGACAATGCATGGAGACCCATTCTGGACCTTTCAGTTCTAAACACCTACTTGCAAGTACCCAAATTCAAGATGCTAACACTACAGCAGCTTCTTCCCATGTTGGGCAAGAACGCTTGGCTAGTAACGGACCTGAAGGAGGCATACCTTCATGTCCCTATCAGACAAAATTGCAGAAGATACCTCCGTTTCATTGCAGGTTCAACCCATTACCAATTCTCTGCACTGCCCTTTGGCTTATCTACTGCGCCCAGGGTCTTCACAAAATGCCTGGCACCAGTAATTGCATACTGCAGACAAAGAGGAATTCAAATATACCCATACCTGGACGACTGCCTCATCCAAGCAGAAAGCAAGGACATTCTCTTACAACATCTGGCATTTGTCAAACACCTTCTAAGTTGCCTAGGGTACACAGTAAACGAAAAGAAATCAAAACTAGTGCCCTCACAAAACATGACATTCCTGGGTGCCAGCTTGAATACAACGGCCCAGATGGCTTATCTCACGCCAGACAAGCAACTACAACTAACTCAATACTTCAAAATAATGGCAACAAAGACCCAACTCCCTGCAAGAAAAATTCTGCAGGCCTTGGGATTCATGGCATCTTGCATACTACTAATACCATTTGCAAAACTGTATATGAGGAAATTACAATGGTACCTGAAAAGCGTATGGACTTAGCACAGCCACAGCTTGGAAACAATAATACCTCCCATTCCCTGCCTTCAACAGGAGTTTCTGTGGTGGTCACAGGCATGTCACCTCAACAAGGGTCAGCCTTTCACCTTACCCCCAGCCAGGCAAACTATGACAACAGATGCATCGGACTATGCCTGGGGAGCACACATGGCAGGACAGTGCGTTCAAGGCAAATGGACTACAGATCAAAGATATCTGCACATCAATCAAAAAGAAATGCTAGCTGTACAGAATGCTCTGACAGCTTTCAAGGACCTCTTACATCCAGGACAACTTATAATAAGGACAGACAATACCACAGTAATGTGGTACATAGACAAGCAAGGGGGGTACACACTCCTACCCTCTATGGAGGCAAGCAATGACCATGTGGAACACAGCACTGACTTACCAAGTTCAATTACAAGCACAATTCCTGCCAGGAAGAAAGAACACATTGGCAGACAACCTAAGCAGAAACATCATGGATCCCCACGAGTGGAAACTGGATCCACAAGTATTTGCAATGATAACTCAAAAATGGGGCCGCCCAGACATAGACCTGTTTGCCAACCCCCAAAACTATCAGCTAACAAAATTTTGCACAAGGACATTCCACCACCAAGCTTGGAAAGTGGACACACTCTCATTCATTTGGAAAATGTTGACAGTATATGCCTTTCCTCCACTGCCCCTTCTAACAAAGGTGCTACTGAAAGTCATAATGGAGAGACCACAAATGATACTCATTGCCACAGACTGGCCACTCCAGCACTGATACCCACTACTAAGGAATATGGTGCACGGCCCACCATGGATTTTACCACAAATTCCTCATCTGCTCACACAGCAAGAAAGCCAGATTCTACACAGCCAGCTCAAGACCTTAAATCTGGCTGCATGGCAAATCACCTAAACAACCAGCCAGCTCCTCTGTCACAAGCTGTTATGGATGTCATTCTGGAGGCCAGGAGGCCCAGCACCAAGAAAGCCTACTCAGACAAATGGAAAAGATTTTGCGCCTGGAACCAAGCTAAAGGCCAAAATCCCCTTGAGCCGGACATACCTCAGATTCTACAATATTTAACTGAGATGTTACACAAAGGACTTTCCTTTTCATCTATTAAAATCCACGCCTCAGCTATTTCAGCTCACTACAACACGGATCCTCCCTTATTTTCACATCCACTTCTAAGGCAGTACCTCAGAGGGGCCAAAAACATAAGGCCTCCCAAGAGAGCACCCACGCCAACTTGGGACCTCAACTTTGTTCTGGAAAAGCTTACGCTACCACCTTTTGAGCCAGCTTTCTCAGCTGATTTAAAGTTTATATCATGGAAAACTGCCCTGCTGCTAGCAATTACTTCAGCCAGAAGAGTCTCAGAGCTACAGGCACTAATGGCAGTAGAGACTTTCCTCATTTTTCATCAAGACAGAGTCTCTCTATGAACTAACCCCTCCTTTATGCCAAAGGTGGTATCCAGTGTGGCTCTAAATCAAACCATCCATTTTCCCACCTTTTTTCCAAATCCACAGAACAAAGGAGAAAGACTCCTGCACTCCTTGGACATTCACAGGCAACTATGTTACTACTTGGATAAAACTAAGGCTTTCAGAAAATCTGACCAGCTCTTTGTATCCTATGCTACAGCATCACAAGGAAAGGCTATCTCAAAACAGACCATTTCAAAATGGATAGGACATTGCATACGTTTTTGCTACACCCATCATGGAAAACCAGTTCCTGCTAGCATAAGGCCCCACTCCACCAGGGCAGCAGCTACATCTACAGCCTTCCTCAGGGGGGTGCCAACCAAGGATATTCTGGAAGCCGCAACTTGGAGTTCAGTACACACCTTCACCAAATACTATCACTTACCACTATACTCTAAGTCTAGAGTTGGCTTCGCCACTGCAGTTTTGCAGGGCCTACTAGCCTCTTCTAACCCTGTTTGATTCCACCTCCCATCCTTAGCTTTGGGATTCAACCCAAGTGTGATGACTGCAGCAGGGTAACACGATGAACATAGTACAGTTTTGTGCCTACCGTAAATGTAGATGTTCGAGTGTTCACCCTGCTGCAGTCCAGGTTACCCTCCCTCCATCCCCTCTGATCTAACCGAAACCTTTCTATGCCTTTATATCTGATACAACCTTTGTGGTGTATTTGCTTATAGCTGGAGGTATGGTTTTGTTTGTGCTTCACTTTTATTATTGGTACTATGTAGTGACCTCCTATTGGGGGGGCACCTGACATCTGCGGCAAGAAAAACTGAAGAAAATGGCGTCAGATGCCTCTTTTATACCCCTGGCACACTGACGTTAGGGAAGAAGTGACAGCAACCGACACCGGACCAAGACTTTGGAACTCAGGCCGACTGCGGGACCGCCTGACGACAGGATAACCCAAGTGTGATGACTGCAGCAGGGTGAACACTTGAACATCTACATTTATGGTAGGTACAAAACTGTACTTTTTCTTCATTCAGAGTTGCTGGAAATATTCCTTCCATCTGCCTTTGATGTCTTGTGGACTGGTGAGCAGCTTGCTGCTGACATCTCTTATGAAGGGTGTTTGACTAGCTTCCTTTATCTTTCTTTCTTTACCTTGCAACCTGATATAGTTTCTTTTTGCCATCTACTAACTCACTTTTCAGAAGCTGGTATAGTGCCTCTGATGCCTTGTTCTTCGCTATTACAACTCTTTTCTTAGCCTTCTATTTAACCAACCAGTATTCCTTCCTAGCCTGGTACATCTATGCTGTCTCCCACTTTTTCCTGCACACCTTTTTTCTTTTTATGACTTCCCAGATTTCTTCATTCCATCAGCAGTTTTCTTTATGTACCTTATTTCCATACAGTAGACTCTCTCTTATCTGACCTCTCTTTAACTGGCCTTCTTTTTAACCAAATGTCAAATTTCTGCTGTAGCCCAAGCAAAATACAACAGAGAAGAACACTTCTGCCTCCACTGGGCTAAATAATGACAGACATTTGAGTTTTAGACTTTATATTCATTAGAAAAATGCATACTAACACAGATCCTATTATTCTAGATGATTTATAACCTATAAATGCTATTTTGTATGCTTTTTCTGATTAACCAGCCATTTGTTTATCCAACCTAAGATCCAGTCCAATTGAGACTGGATAAGAAGGAGTCTACTATACTTTGGTTTGGCTGCATATCTGTTCTGTAGTCCTCACATATGCCATTTTGAGGAGTTGCCTTTCTTCTTCAACTCAACCTATTTCCTCTATTTCTTGAGGTGCTAGAGCCCAGGGTAATTCCTTCAACTGTTGTGCTTTTACTGCAATCAACTTCCAGGTCTTCAGCTGGTCACTGTTGACCTTAGAGCCTTCTCTGATCACTGTTTGCATCTGAATGTGGCAATTAATGATTTATGCTGTGGGCTGACTGTTTCACTGGGGATGACTTTGCAATCGGTGATTCTACCCCGGTGACATTTCCTTGTTAGGAGGAAGCCTACCTGAGTTGCATGTTGGTCACTCTTGTATGTGATCTATCTTTCTGGGGTCTATATTACCAAATTGAAGCTTTAAACAGGCGAATACCACAACATCAACACATAATGATTGAAGTAGCAAAAGTACGAATGGCCACTCGAGCTAATTTTTTCCCAGGGGAGAAAAATCGCTCGGTCGTCATCAGAAATATGCCCTTTTCTCCACTGTACAGCGATCTCGGAGTTGGTATATTTAGTTGGGGGGGTGTGGAGGGCACCCCCCCATATGGAGGGGTGTGTTGAGCAAAGTCCCCCACTGTTGTAGTGTTTGATAGTTTGTTTTGGTTTTGGTCAGCTGAGTGATTTTTTTTCCCCTGGGGAAAAAGTCGCCAAAGTGGCCGTTTGTGTTTTTGCTACTTTGATCATTATGTGTTGACGTTGTGGTATTCTTCTATTTAAAGCTTCGATTTAGTAAAATAGACCCGTCTTTCTGAACCATGTGTTGGCTACTATCAAGCCATTTGCCAGACAGATGTTTAGAATGGCCTCTCCATCTTTATTCCGGTTGCCTCACCCATGTAGGCCCAGACTGTCCTCATTCCCTGTTCTGACTCTCCTGATATGTGCTTTCAGATTACCTGTTATCAACAGCAGTTCCTGTTATCCTGCTTTATCTAGTGGGATTCTACATCCGCTGTATGAATGCACTGTTTTCCTCAGTGTTACAACTTTGCTGTAGGGGCATAGGCTGAGATTATGAATACTGCCCTATACTTAACACTGGAGTCAATTGCCATGAGTCTGTTACTAATTCTGATGATGAGATCTTTCACTGCCTTCTGAAGCCTCACTCTCACCACTATTTCCACACCATTTCCAGCCTGCCCTCCTCCTGAGTAGTAGACTCTGGATCCCAAGCCGAGTGAATTTATTGCACCATTCTTCCCTCTTGGATTCTCGGTATATAGGATGTTCAACCTTCTCCTTACCATCATGTCATCTACTTCTAAGCTGCATACTGTCAGTGACTCTGCACTGAGTGTAGCAAGTTTTAGTGCATGTTTAGCAGATTAACAGATTGATTGGTTGCCCAGCTTTCACTCAGCACAGCTATCCCAGGTAACCCAAGCTGGGCAACTGAACAAAAGCCTACCAGTAGCTTTTTGATCCAGGGTTGCTGGGCTTTATGGTAGGCACACAGTGGTTAATAGGGGTGCATACACTCCTTCCACTGTTAGCATGGGTCCCTGGTGTAGGTCAGGATAGGTTGAGTCCTCAACCCATGTATCATGGGCAAATACCCATATTTTACACCATCGAGTGGCTAGCCCTGCCACAGAGGAAGTCTATGATCTGTGTTCTCCTGTAACGAGGATACTGCACATCATGATAGATGTCCAAAGCAGTTGGTCTGTATAACTCTTCCCACTGTAGGGCACCATGTAAAGTCTCTGTTGCTGCCCACATTTCCATTCTTTGGTGACCTTGAAGTGGAACCACTTAACATGTTTTTGGAGGTGAGAGGAACTCCACAGAGATACAGGTAGAATATGCAAAGTCCAAACAGGCATTAGCCGGAGGTCAAAATCGAACCTTGCACCTTGTGCATAGAAGGCGAAGACCTTTAACCATTATGCCAACTGTGTATGGACTTGTCAGAAATTACTAAGTAAACAGTGTATTAACTCATAGTCACGAAGGAGTGTGTGTTGAACAGAATCCTGTCATACTGTGGATGTTCATCGTGTTTCACTGTTGCAGTCATTACTCTTGGGTTATCCTGCTGGCAGGCTACCCAAAGTCGGCCTGAATTCCAAAGTCTTGGTCCGGCGTCAGTTGCTGTCGCCTCTTCCCTGACGTCAGTGCACCAGGGGTATAAAAGATGCTTCCAATGCCATTTTCTTCAGTCTTTCTTGCCACACGGTGCCCAAAGCAAAAGCAGTTCGCAAGTGCCAGTCGGCCGACTCCTGAGATTTTCAAAATCGAATTTCAGATCCAAAGTCTTCATTAAAGCTAAGTACTCCATTGGGGAAACTTTTTTCTTGCTCCAGACCATGTCAGAAAAAGTTAACAATTGTATTTCTTGTGGGAAGCAAATACCTCATAAGGATTTTCATTCTTACTGTATTCCTTGCCTAGGCCCTGACCACGACGTTGCTAGCTGTCAGTTTTGTGCTAGATTTAACCAACGCACTATTAAGCTTTGGTACGATTTTGCCTTTCATTACTTTGGCCGAAGATTCAATTATATAATGCCATCGGAACAGCCGACGACCGGAGTTCACAAAAAGCGCAAAGAGAAGGACAGGCATCCGAGGTCCAAAACTGACGACGAGGCTCCCGCTAAGCCAGTCGCCGGTTCGCTGGTTCTCAGTGAGGCGCTTTCGCAACTCCTGATGCCCGCTACCTCAGAGCCACAGGCCGCTTCCGACTCCCACGTGGAGCCAACTAGGCCTTTGGAAACTCTAGGTATTGGACACTCGGAAACTATTCCCTCAGATGGGTCCAGAGCCACTGAGCAGGCATCGGCTTCTGAGGGTGTTTTTAGACCTACACAGTTATATGTAAAACCTACCTCAGCTTCAAAGGCAAAGACTAAAGCAGCTTTAAAGACAAAGAAACAAGTACAGCATTCTCCTGGACAAACTTCCATGCCTAAAAAAACAGATGCTTAAAATGGCCGAAGACGTAATTAGACGTAAGACGTTCAGGGGTTCCCATCCCCCTCCTGATAAGAGGCCTAGGCAAGAGACAGAATATGACTCCTCAGATCAGGTCTCCATTTCCTCTGACTCCTCTTCTGAACAGGAATACTCTCTTCCTCCCTATGAGGATTCTGATGCTGAAGAATCTATCCCTTCAGCCTCTCCTCCTGAGGATTATTCTTTTGGGGAAACCCTACATACCATGAGGGAGCATTTTCACTTGGAGAGCCAAAATTACTCAGAATCTAAGAAAAGGCTCAGAGACTTTCTTTTACTACCTCAGCACAGACCTCTTGCTATTCCCCCTGTTCTAGACATTGTAGATGATGTATTTTCAGAGTCCGGCCTGTCTCCTGACTCTTTACCCCCTGCACCTGTTAAGCCAGACAGATACTACAGGGTCCCAGATTCTGATAAATTTCTATATAAAAACTCTGTTGCTGACCCAGAAACTATATCTCAGGGTCCCAAAGGGGTCAAGGCTTCCACTGCTAAAAACCCTGTCCCCTCTGATAGGGATTCAAGGGCACTGAACAGATGGGGAAAAAAACGTTTACACTTCTGCTACCTTGGCTTTAAGGGCTTTAAATTGTCAGTTTCATATGCTTAAATACCAGCAATACTTAATGTCACTGCTAAAACAGAAAATGTTGACAAATTCTGAATGCATAGAAAACAAGGAAATGCAGGATTTATTGCATGCAGCTGAACAAGTGGGAAAGCATACTTTGCAATGTGGTTTTGATTCTCTGGAGGTCTCTTACAGGGCCGCTGTTATGGGTTCTATCATTAGGAGGCATGCTTGGTTAAAGGAACAGAATCTGCCAGATCATGTTAAAGCAAAATTATTGGATGCTCCATTATAGCATGATACTTTGTTTGGTATTAAGGCAGAAAAGGTGTTGAAGAAAATGGAAGATAAAGCGAAATCATTGCAGACAGTTAAGGATTTCTTACAGATACAACCACCCAGATTTAGCAGGAACTGGCCTACTAAGAATTGGTCCTTTCCAGTGTCTGACAGGCCACAAAGAGGCAGATACAGACGCCCTAGAGGCAGATCCCAGCCCCAAGGCTCATACAGGCCTAAACAATGGGGTGCTTCTACCTCCAAAAGCGAAGACAAATCACAGCCATTTAGGAAACAGCCACAATGACTTCCCTCTGCCAGTACCAAGCACTTATCTTTTGGCAGCCTCCTTAGGGGGAAAACTAGCACTTTTTTCACAAAATTGGCACATGATCACCCAGGACAAATGGGTCTTGAATATAGTGTCTCAGGGCTACAGGTTCCACTTTCACACCGTGCCAAAGGCAAAAAGTATGCCAGACCTGCCACACAATCAATGGGCAGAGGCACAAAAGCAAGTTTCATCTCTCATGGAAATGAGGGCTATACAGCAAGTACCACAGCAAGAGCAGGGACAAGGATTTTACTCAAGACTTTTCCTGGTACCCAGAAAGGACAAAGCCTGGAGGCCAATACTGGACCTGTCTATTCTAAATACTTTTCTGGACATTCCAAAATTCAAAATGTTGACTTTGGATTAGCTTCTTCCCATGCTGGGCAAGAAGGCTTGGCTTGTAACTTTGGACCTAAAAGAGGCATACCTGCATGTCCCAATCAGACAATCTTGCAGAAGATACCTCAGATTCCTAGCTGGCTCAATGCACTACCAATTCTCTGCACTGCCCTTTGGCTTATCTACTGCGCCCAGGGTCTTCACAAAATGCCTGGCACCAGTAATTGCTTTTTGCAGACAAAGAAGATTTCAAATATGTCCTTACTTGGACGACTGCCTTATTCAAGCAGAGAACAAGGACATTCTACTAAAGCATCTGGTGTTTGTAAAAGGATTACTAATTTGCCTAGGGTACACAGTAAACGAAAAGAAATCAAAACTAGTACCCTCTCAAGAGGTAATATTCCTGGGTGCAAGCTTAAATACAACTGCCCAGATGGTTTATCTCACGCCAGACAAACAAAGGCAACTGACTTCTTACTTTCAAATGTTGGCAACAAAAGCGCAGTTATCTGCAAGAAAAATTCTGCAGGCTTTGGGTTTCATGGCATCCTGCATTCTGTTAATTCCATATGCAAGACTGCATATGAGGAAACTACAATGGTATCTAAAAAGTGTTTGGACTCAACGTTGCCACAGCCTGGAAACAATTATGCTCATTCCCTGCCTGCAACAGGAGTTTCGATGGTGGGCACAAGCCTATCCCCACAACAAGGGACAGCCATTCACTTTACCCACAGCCAGGCAGACACTAACAACAGCTGCATCAGATTATGCATGGGGGGCCCACATGGCAGGAAAATGTATTCAGGGCACATGGCCTGTAAGCCAATTGCATCCTCATATCAATCAAAAAGAGATGCTAGCTGTTCAGAATGCCCTGACAGCCTTCAAGTATCTACTTCATCCAGGACAACTGCTGATAAAGATGGACAATACTACAATAATGTGGTACATAAACAAGCAGGGAGGCACACATTCCTACCCCCTCTGCAGACAAGCCATGACTTTGTGGGACACAGTATTATCAAGTATACCTGCAAGCACAATTCCTGCCAGGAAAGATAAATACTCTGGCAGACGAAGTAAGCAGAAACCTCATGAATCCCCACGAGTGGAAACTGGATCCACAAGTCTTCAGCATAATAACAAGGAAATGGGGATGCCCAGACATAGATCTATTTGCCTCCCCTCACAATTGCCAGCTACAGAGATTCTGCACAAGGACTTAGCACAAGCAAGCATGGAAAGTAGATGCTGTATCATTCAGCTGGAAAACCCTTACAGTATATGCCTTTCCTCCACTGCCTCTCCTCCCCAAGGTACTCCTAAAGGTCAGACAAGAGAAGCCAAAAATTATACTGATTGCCCCAGACTGGCACCCAATCCTAAAGAGCTTGTCTCAAGGCCCAGCCTGGACATTACCTCAAATTCCTCACTTACTGACCCAACAAAACAATCAGATCCTGCACAGCCAACTCAGAACCCTAAATCTGGCAGCATGGTGAATAATGTAACCATTCAGAGCACACCTCTCTCTAAAGCAGTTATGGATGTTATTTTGGAGGCCAGGAGGCCCAGCACCAGAAAATCTTATGCAGAAAAATGGAAGAGATTCTGTGCTTGGAACCAGACACAAGGAATTGACACACTTGTACCAAATATTCCTCAGATTTTACAATACCTAACTCAGATGCTGGACAAAGGCCTATCCTTTTCATCAGTTAAGATCCAAGCCTCTACCATTTCAGTTCATTACAATACGGACCCACCTATTTTTTCACATCCACTGCTAAGGCAGTACCTCAGAGGGGACAAAAACATAAGACCTCCAAGGAGAGCACCAATACCTGCATGGGACCTCAGTTATGTCTTGGCAAAACTCACACTGCCTCCCTTTGAGCCAGCCACTACAGCTGAGATAAAATTCTTATCCTGGAAGACAGCTCTGCTCCTAGTAATAACCTCGGCAAGAAGAGTCTCAGAGTTACAGGCACTAATGGCTGTGGAACCTTTTATAATTTTCCATCCAGACAAGGTTTCTCTGAGAACAAACCCAACATTTATGCCTAAGATAGTGTCCAGTGTGGCCCTTAACCAAACCATTCATTTGCCTACCTTTTATCCAAACCCACAGAATAAGGGGGAGAGAGTTCTGCATTCTTTGGACATACACAGACAGCTACGCTTCTACTTGGACAGAACTAAAGCTTTCAGAAAGACTGAGCAACTCTTACTGGCATATGCTGCAGGATCACAAGGAAAGGCTATCTCAAAGCAGACTATTTCAAAATGGATAGGCCACCGCATTCGTTTCTGCTATTCACAACATGGCAAATCAGTACCTAAGGGCATTAGGCCACATTCAACCAGAACAGCAGCCACTTCAGCAGCCTTCCTCAGAGGAGTACCAACCAAAGACATTTTAGAGGCTGCAACTTGGACTTCAGTGCACACTTTTACCAAGCACTACCATTTACCTCTTTACTCTAAATCCAGAGCAGGCTTTGCCACTGCAGTTCTGCAGGGCCTCATAGCCACTCCTAATTCTATTTAGACCCAGCCACCCAACCTCAGCTTTGGGATTCAACCCAAGAGTAATGACTGCAACAGTGAAACAAGAACATAGTACAGTTGTGTACCTACCATAAATGTAGATGTTAGAGTGTATTCAATGTTGCAGTCCAGGTTACCCACCCACCACCCCCCTTTCATTGCTTGGACTTATCTGTACTTCTCTATTCTATATAACCTATGCGGTGTATTTGCTTGTAGATGAAGGTAATGTTTATTTTAGTGCATGCATTTTTATTGGCATAATTTTTAGCCTACCCTTTTGGGGGCACCTGGCATCTGGGACAAGAAAAACTGAAGAAAATGGCATCTTTTATACCCCTGGCGCACTGACGTCAGGGAAGAGGCGACAGCAACCGACGCCGGACCAAGACTTTGGAATTCAGGCAGACTGCGGGTAGCCTGCCAGCAGGATAACCCAAGAGTAATGACTGCAACAGTGAATACTGTCAGAAGAAAAAATTCAAGCGAGTCACATCTGCCTCAGGTGATGAAAAACTTCTTTATTTGCAGCTAACCAGATTACAGCAGCATGTTGGCCAAGATGATCTCAATCTGATCAGCTTGTTCACTGACATCAACTTTTATACTTTCCTGTCACTAGCCAAAATAGCTTTTGTTACATTTCTGACAGTTGACAGTTGGCTATGAAAAACATCTAGGATCACAATTTACCTCAGAAAAGAATGCTTTACCTCAAAACCACAGCTAGTGTAGAATGTTTACCTCAAAACCACAGTTAGTACAGAATGTTCAAAAAGGTACAGCATACTTAGTTCAACAGTGGTAGCTGGAATTTTCCAGGACACACAGCCTGCTTCAGTAAATTAACTCTTATTCAGAAGTATAGAAAACAGATGTTATTCAAGTTCATAAGCAAACTACATGTATCATAGGTAAAGCCCATCTTTAATAAACATGGTTCAATTACCTTTTCTTACCAACACTTCAGCAAATAGCATATTCATTTTGCTAGATGGGAGAAAGAGACAAATAACAGTATGTTTTAAAACTTTTTCTCGTAACATTTCCCCCCTCAAAACATTTTTATTTGTCTTTTTATTTCAGCAATATATGGTAAAAACTAAGTTTTTCTTTGCATACATTACTTCATTTGCAAGACAAACTTTTAAACAAAACATTTTGCAAAAGTCACATTTCAATGTATTCACTTTCACCAGTCTGTTGCAACTGCTGGTACATCGTTTTCGTAACAGCAGTATCAACCAGTCTTTGTAGAAGACCTCTGATACAGGGCATACAACAGCAACCACATACCACCACGATAGCCACAGCGACTCCGACGGACACCAGGAAACTGCTGATGAGATGACTCCATTTTCCAAACCACGCTTGTAGAAAGTCTGTAAAGGAATTATTTACCCCAGAGTTCTCTGCCAATTTTTCGGATAACATCTCCAAACCTTTCAAAGCTCGAGTGATGCTCCCATCAGGGGCAGTGTTATTCGGAATATATGTACAACAGAAAGTCCCAAACATCCTGCAAACTCCTCCTTCTTTGGCCAGGAGCATATCCAACACAATTCGATTCTGCCATGCCACCTGCGAAGTGGCCTCCAGTTGTTCAGCAATACCTTTTAATGCATCTTTGGTATAGTTTACAAAATGCTGCTGGTTATAGTAAATGTAGTTGATCCAGTCCACATTCTTATTGGGTTGAATCCAGACAAAGATGGATGCAAAACCAGCCGCTATTTGGTTTATTGCTTTGTATTCATCAGGCACGCCTCTTTGTACGCCAATGCTATCAATGTAGGCACTGCTATCGAAGGATTGCTTCGGTGCCTCTCTTTTTCTCTTATTCAACCACCTCAGCTTTATTTCAGGTTCTCTTATGAAATTGCTTGCTGGAACTGGGAAAATGTAGAATGGCAGAATTAACTTTGCAAGTGCACAAATTCCCTTCCAGGGAATCGTAAGCCTTGATCTGAGTTTGTTGTCTCCACATAACCACCATACGACTGCCAAACTATGAGTTTGGTTTTCCAGAAATGGATTTTCATTGCCATTCACAGTAACATTGCAATAATTCTGTCCCATATTGCCATACTTCTTCCCTGTGCCATCTCTGGAAATGCACATATACGAACCTGGATAAGAGATTGCTGTAGGCGATTTCTCAACTTTGCTTATGACTGGAAAACGCTGGATTTCATCTTTGCATTTATCAGACACGTCAGATTACCTTCACCTTGCATCAATGGGACTGTCGCTAATTGCTGTTTACCTTCAGCACAAGAAACACAGTTTTCACGATGTGCCTCTCGGGTACTATATCTAACCCAAGATAACCATTCATTATGGTGTACGAATCCCGTCTCGAGTAACAATTGTTCATCTTCTGTGAAGGCAAAATCTGCTTTACTTGTAGCATTTTTAAGGCTTTGCACTTTAAGTTGGAAAGTCCTCAAAGGATCAGTTCCAATTGGAAGAGACACTCCGATTCCATATACTCCTGAATCACTTTCTTGTGGTGACACAATGGTTATAGTAATTACTTCAGTACCTTGGAAATGCGCAATTTTTATTCTTTGTTGCCTGCTTGTATCTCTCTCTGGTATCACTCCACCACTTGTTTCCCATCCATTCACATCTGTTGACCACCAAACATTTGACCAGGACGCACAGTCTCTATTGCACAAATATTTTGCACGAGTCAAGAAATCATTATTGTTCCATTTAGCACAGTCCAAAATTCCTTCACAATGTTTTACCTTGAACACAGTAGTAACACCTGTTTGCGCTTGCAGCACCACCATTCCTTTTTCTCTCACAACTGTTCCTTCTCGTATGGACATATTTACTTTCACCACCAAAATCATCATCACGTAACAGTTCAAGTACCGGTTGAACATGGCCATCCTTCCTTTGTAGTCAGACTTTGCGTTCAGGGGTCCGGTGGAGTCAGACCAGCATCAATGGCAGAAGGAAAAGTCTTGAGTTTTTTTACAGTGGGTAATATGAATCCACGAAGTCCTCTCTGCGATCTTTACAGCCGTAGGTGTTGAGATAAGTGCTTGATATGGGCCTTCCCACCTGGGGGATGACCAATTCTTTCTCTTCACAATTCAGATCCACACCCAGTCCCCGGGTGCCACGTTTAACAAGGTTTCACTTCTGGAATCTGCAAAGGAGTCATTGGTTACAAGAGACTTAACATTTAGCAGCTTCTTCATATAATCCGCCAGATCCTCACCCCCCTCACGTTCCGCTGGCAACAATTCTTGCCACTGCGGGACGTAATATGGTCTCCCAAACAAAAGTTCAAATGGTGTAAGTCCTTTGTAGGAGGGAGAGATTCGCATGTACAGGAGTACCAATGGAAGGTACGCAGTCCAGGATCTATGCGTTTCTGCCATCAGTTTGCGGTGTTTACTCTTCAGGACACCATTGTGTCTCTCCACCAGTCCAGCTGACTGCGGATGGTAAGCACAATGGTACTTGAGATCAATTTGAAACACTTGACCCAACTTCTGAACAATCTGGTTAACAAAATGAGACTCATTATCACTGTAAATGCGTCTTGGTAAACCAAATCGGGGAATTATTTCTGTTGTTAAAAGCTTAGCTACTGTGTGTGCATCAGGATGCTTTACTGGAAAAGCTTCTACCCACTTAGAAAAAGCATCAATTATAACTAGACAGAACCTTTTTCCCTCTGAAGGTGTCAACTCAATAAAGTCCATACAGAGTGTGTGGAATGGATATGCAGGGGTAGGGAATGCTTGCTGAGATTTCTTAACTCCCCCGAGCATGATAATTCGCACATAATAAACAAGATAAACAGAATTGCTTTGCATAAGTTGAAAATCCTTTACACCAAAACACCTTAGACACTATTTGAACCATTGTCTGTACTCCTACATGGGCAGGTCCATGGCTAACCAATGCAGCATACCTAAAAAGGTTTGAGGGTAATACCATTTTGCCATCTGATGCCCTATACAACCCATCCTGTTGAGTGATGCCATATTTTACCCAACGACATTTTTCTTTCTGTGTTGTCAGTGTTTGCATTATGTTTAGTGTCTCTAAGTCTAAGAGGTGTCCGGGCTCTAAATCATTGTCATGTAAAAGCAAATCATTTTCTTGAGCTGCATTTTTTGCAGCAATATCAGCAAAAGCATTTCCCCTGGAGACAGGATCTTTTTTGTTGGTATGTGCGGAACATTTACATATCGCTATCTGAAGTGGTAGTTGCACTGCATCTAACAACTGTAAAATTAAATCTCTGTGATTTATTGGTTTGCCTGTTGCAGTAACCATTCCTCTATTTTTCCATTGTTGAGCGAAAACATGCACAGTGGAGAAAGCATACTGACTATCTGTATAAATTGTCACTTTTTTACCCTCCCCTAAGGTACAAGCTTGAGTCAAAGCCACTAACTCAGCTGCTTGGGCAGAATAAATGTTTGACAATCCTTTTGCTTCCAAAACTTCAGTTTCTGTGGTGACAGCATACCCTACTAGTGTTCTTCCTACAGTGTCCTTCTTTGCTGATCCGTCTACAAACAAAACAAGATCAGAATCTACCAACTGAATATCCGTTAAATCTGGTCGGGAAAGTACTTTGTCATGAATGCTCTCTAAACAAACATGTGGAGTACCTTCTTCTGGAGTCGGCAAAAGTGTCGCCGGGTTAAGAGTAGTACATCGTAGTACATCTTTCTATGGTCATATGTGGCTGTGTCAGCAGCACTGTCATACACGACAAATGTCGACTAGGAGATAAAAAGGTTATCTTATCTTGCAAAAGTATAGTAGCTACTGAATGTGGAACTCGCAATTTTAATGGGTGAAACAAAACTAATGATGCTGAGGCTTGCACTGCCATGGTGGCTGCCACTACAGCTTGAGCACAATGCGGCAATGCCCTTGCAACAGGATCTAATCTGGAGGAATAAAAAGCTATCGGTCTCTGTTTATCCCTATGTACTTGTACCAGAACCGAAGTCATATATCCTCCCTTACAAACAACCATTTATACAAACTGCTTAGAATAGTTCGGAAAACCCAAAACAGAGGATCCTGCTATCAATTGCTTAATTCTATTAAATGCTTGTATTGCCTTATCTGTCCACTGTATATTACTTTTAGCTGCCATGGGAGTGTCATAGATCAGTGCGGTCAATGGCCCTACTTCTTCAGCATAATTAGGAATCCAACTTCTACAAAAATTGGTCACACCTAAAAACGACATCATCTCCTGCTTAGTCGTGGGCATAGGTGCTTCAAGAATTGCTTGTTTTCTTTTATTTTCCATTTGTCTACCTTCCTGCGAGACTAAATAACCCAAGTACTTTACTTGTGCTTTCCACAATTGTAACTTCTCTTTATTTACTTTATGTCCTTGCTTAGCTAAAAAACTAAGAAAGGCTAGGGTATCCTTTTTACAACTTTCCTGCATGGGTGAGGCCAATAAAATATCATCCATGTACAACAGAACCTGGCTTCCCTCTGGGGGAACAAACTGAGCTAAATTCGCAGCCATTTCTTGTGCGAATATTGTCGGACTCTCACAATAACCCTGTGGCAATCTGGTGTATGTGTATCTTTTACCTTGAAAAGTGAATGCAAACCAAAATCTACTCTCCTTGTGTAGTGGTATGGAGAAAAAGGCATTGCTTATATCTATGACAGAAAAATATTTGTGCTGAGGTAGTAAATCATTAAGTAATGTATAGGGGTCAGGGACCACTGGTGCTCTTGGAATCACAGCTGAATTAACTGCTTGTAAATCCTGAACCAACCCCCATGACCCATCCAGTTTCTTTACAGGAAACAGCGGAGTATTGCAGGGTGAATCTGGGCATTCAACAAGAATTCCTACCTGTTTTAGCTGTTCAATAACAGTTATACAGACTTCACCTGCTATTTTCATTAATCCTACATCTCCTTTACCTTTTGACCATAAATCTACAGGCAAGGCACTTAACGCACTATCTTCCTCTTGAGTTAGGAGGATTTGTCATGCCATTTCTGTTTTGTCATCCCTGAGGTGCACACTTGGTCGTGCCCAATTTAATCTTTGTACCTGGATCTGTTGATCTTTCAACTGACTTTCAGACATTGTGTTCCAAATCGTTACCTTTTTCGCCAAATCTACTCAATGTGTCCCCAATGCTTTAGTAACTGAGATATGTGGGCTATAACTTGAGCGATATAAAGAACTCATTTCCTTAGTCAAAGTGCAGGTTACTACTGTATTACCTTACGTATCCCAAAACATATCATTCAAAATTATCCTTGCACATTTGTGCTTAAATAATTCTTTTTCAAATTCTTTATCCGGACCAAGGGCCTTATAGAACATTGTACAATGTAAGTGTGCCACAACCTGCGGTGACCTGCTCCTAGATTTACTTAGAGCTAGATTGATCAACTCTGTATCAACCCTCCCCGGGCCGTCTGAAATCAAGCCTAGGCTATACCAGTAAAACAAGTCTTGTACTCCCTGTACTACTAAGCCATCCGCTAACCTTTTTGCCTCAATACCTTTAGGTGTGGGAATTGCTGCTATTCCAAACACATGCATCAAATCTCTTCCTAGCAAATTAACTGGACAAACTTTTGATATAATTACCATACACCTAACAGTTTGGTTTGTTGCGGATCTGTGAACAGTAGAGGATGAGACAGTGGTTCCTTATAAATTTTCCCGTTTGATGCTTTTACAAGGACAAACTCATCTGTTTTGCAGTTCGGAGGCAGAACTGCTGGACCCAAAAGTGTACGCGATGCACCTGAATCACATAAAAACTCCACTTTTTATCCCTCAACCAAAAACTCTATCATGGGTTTCTGATCTAGATGCATAGTAATACCCAAATTTGCCAGGTTTATGACTTCACAGTCACAATCCCGCCCTTCCATTAGAGTGTTCTGACATTCATCGTAGAGAGTGTCTGCCTCTTCATTATCCCCGTAATGAAGATGGCACATTTCTTTACTATCATATAGTCATGCGGAGCCCTTGTTCGTAAGCTGTGGGGGATGTTGCCACTCTTCACAGTCGGCAGCGAAATGCCCACGTCTACCGCATTTAAAACATTCTCCACATTTTAACCTTTCCCTATAGGCTGAATGTCCACCCGGTTCATTTAACGTGTCCCATTGCGGGCCCCCACTTTTTTTACACCACCATGGTGCCCTTGCCCCCTTTGATCTTGTACTAAGAATATACCACCATCATCCCCTACTGCCAACACTTGTACTTTCTTTTTTAGATTAAAATGTCGCTCAGCATGCCGTGCATATTCAAAGGTTGCAGTCTACATGTTCTGTGATCTACCATGTGCTTAGTAATAAAACTACTTATCGGAGCCTTACAACCTTTAAGAAAAGCATTTTTCAATTGCTGTTCATACGGACTATCATTAGTCTGATCCTGCGGAATTGTCATTCCACAATGGTTATTGAACACGTCTGTCAATCTTACAATATAGTGATCTACAGATTCATCATCATTTTGGATGCACTGATTTATTACTGTCCAATCTGTTCTTGGACGCCACTTATCAGAAATTCTCTTTAACAGATCAGTGACTCGTGTGTCTAACACCCCAGAATTATGCTTTAATGTAGTGCCGTCATCTGCCTTACATGTCCAAGTACCACAAATTAAGTTCCAATCTGGACCCAGGATTTGTCGCACTACTTGTTCTACTTCTAAACCATTTAGATGATAACTTAAACGCATACCAACTATGTCCTCAGAAAACTTTTGAAAATTAACCTTGGGATGAGGAATACCATCCGTAGCTCATTTTATATCCTCTCTAGCCCAGAGACGATAAACTAAAATAGTTGGTTCTTGTCCAACATCTCCTGCTTGTGGGTTTGCAACTTGTATTAAGGGAAGAGCTTCTGAATGGTCAGAAAGTTTAATAGCTCAACGTCCTTGCCCTGCTGGTCCTGACCTTAACTGCGTAGGTTGGTCTACCTGTTGCAAAGCAACCTTAGGTACTACGGGAATTTGTGGGCAAATTGGAGGGGTCACAACATTTCCTTGAGCAGCTAATAACCCACCCTGCTGTACAGATCCCACATCTTCAGACTGATATTGAGGAGGTTCCCCCGGTATGGCAGCAGCAATTTCACCATACGGTGGGGCAGTTGGCTGCTTTTGTACTGCACAAACTGTGTGCACATCCTCCTTATCTAAAAATAAAGCTACTTTTCCACTTGGCATCAGTGATCCCTTTTGATTTATTTTCTCTTTTTCCTGACACTGTTTTTCTTTTATAGCTCATTTATTTGCTTCTTTTAACCATTTTTGTGCTTGGGGAAATCCCAATTGTCTCTGCTTTTTAGTTCTAGTTCCTTCATCTCTTTTCAAATCTCTAACCAATTTTGCACAGGCATTCTTATTCAGTGTACCATCAAAATCATATTTCAACTTCCACTTCTTCAAAAATTTAACATTATTTTTGTTTAAACTTTTCATATACTTAGCATCAACATTTAAACAGGCATCACTCTCACACTTGCAGCAACTTGAACCCATGTTTTCCTAGATTTCTTATTTTAGGACTGCATCAAAATTATTTTTACAGGGCTTATTACAAAATGGGGCTATCTTAACAGGGATCCTAACAAAATAACAGGTGATCCTAACAAAATAATCTTAATAATTATTCCTACCCACCCTTAACTAAAAATAAAACCCCTGCCGACAAGGTTAAATTAAATTAAAAGAAAATTGTTTTCATCCTACCTGAACCAGATGAGACTCCGTTTCCCCTTTTGGTTCGGAAACCGTCCCTCAGATAGGGATCAGAGAGCGGCCGGCCTCTTTCCAACGACAAATCAGTATGAGGGCTTTCCGTCGAGGGAATCTTAAGATGAGAAACCCTCACCTGCGCAGGTTTTTTGGTCTCTCTGTCGGTCTGATCCGTATCTTCGTAGAGGTTTCCGGTCCGAAGGACCAAAATGTCAGAAGAAAAAATTCAAGCGAGTCACATCTGCCTCAGGTGATGAAAAACTTCTTTATTTGCAGCTAACTAGATTACAGCAGCATGTTGGCCAAGATGATCTCAATCTGATCAGCTAGTTCACTGACATCAACTTTTATACTTTCCTGTCACTAGCCAAAATAGCTTTTGTTACATTTCTGACAGTTGACAGTTGGCTATGAAAAACATCTAGGATCACAATTTACCTCAGAAAAGAATGCTTTACCTCAAAACCACAGCTAGTGTAGAATGTTTACCTCAAAACCACAGTCAGTACAGAATGTTCAAAAAGGTACAGCATACTTAGTTCAACAGTGGTAGCTGGAATTTTCCAGGACACACAGCCTGCTTCAGTAAATTAACTCTTATTCAGAAGTATAGAAAACGGATGTTATTCAAGTTCATAAGCAAACTACATGTATCATAGGTAAAGCCCATCTTTAATAAACATGGTTCAATGACCTTTTCTTACCAACACTTCAGCAAATAGCATATTCATTTTGCTAGATGGGAGAAAGAGACAAATAACAGTATGTTTTAAAACTTTTTCTCTTAACAAATACACTCGAACATCTACATTTATGGTAGGTGCACAACTGTACTTTTCCTGTAATAAGAAGGCAAACAACACATTTAAAAGCTCAGGTGTAATTTATTATGAATGTTAGTGCTAAGTAACATAGAATGTTTTATCTGCTGTATAGTCTATCCCTTATAAATTTTACTACAGCTTATCTTTGACACCAAATACATTTTTGTAGTTTCCTTTGACTTGCTGAACTTGCTATTGTTTGTTTTGTGTTTGCTCAAACATTGATTGTTCGCTCAAAATGTTTCCTGGGATTATTATTTCTCACTGGTCATTATAACAATGTCTAAAGGTTTGGTGTGTAAAGACTAGAACTAGTCTGCTGTCAATGGATAATGGAGAAAAAACAATAAATCATTTCATGTTTTAGGAATGGTCACTCTTTCTCCAAGTTGGAGGGATCTCAGTGTGAGAATATATATAAATAAACATTTGCTGGTCTTTTTTACAACACCTTTTTTACGATGTGCATATTTACATAAATTCACATTCTTCTTGAGTGTGTGTGTGTATATGTTTGTTTATATATATATATATATATATATATATATATATATATATATATATATATATATATATATATATATATATATATATATATATATATGAACCCCAAGTTACTGGTTTTGTGCAGACACATATGAGCTATTGTGTTCAGAGCTTGTACATTTTGATTTATCATAGTAATCTGTTTGGTATTGGTATAGCTTTATTGTATACACATAGTTACAGTCATCCATGGAAAAAATCATAACAAGGCTCGGATTTTTATTTTATTTTGTTTTATCCATTTGTTACTTGGTTAAGCCCCATAGACACAACTGCCTATTTCCCTACAGTGGCCATAGCATGATGTTTGGTTGCATGACATGGTTAGAGACCCACAATTTACAAGAAGAGTTTGTGAAAATGAAATGCAGGAGTACAGGATGAAACTTGGTTGATTCTCATATCCCTAACATTCTGCTTTAAACTACTAGCTTTTAAGGCCAGTATGTTAAACTTCAGCTACAACAAATGCTCAGCACTGTGGTGCAGAGGGTTAAATTCCTGACTGTGACTCAGGCAACCCAAATTCATGTAGCAGCTTGGGTATTAGAAGAACTGAGCAAAGGAGGCTGAGAAATGAGTTATGCCAGCTCATGTGCCATGGTGGAACAGCATGGTGATTTCTGTGTGGTTTCTTGCTGCTGTTTTACAAGCAGAGACTTGCAAAACACCAAAGTCCTCAATGGGGGAGGTGGGGTATTTACTTAGCACTTCTGAGCTAAGGTACTAAATTGTTACCTTCCTGAGGTCATATTTTCAATGCATGACCTCAGCTTATATGTGCTGGGCTATAAAGACGGGCATATGAGTGTAGATCCTCAAACTTTCTCGCTCCCAGCATGAATGCAAGTTGTGCATCCATCTGACTGATCAAAAATCATTTATCCAGATAAGTGCCCCATTGGGATACCTTCCTTTTAACTTGTGCTGTTTTGCAGGAAGTTTATCTGTCAGGTGGGGGGGGGGGTAAGTGCAAGTGCGGTAGGCAGACTCTACAAGGACTTGCATACCAAATGTTTTTTTTTACTAAACCCGAAACATGATCACATATCTTGCTCAATCTGTCAATCATTTATTCCCCAAATTTTTAGGTCAAGGCTTTCCATTCTTATCATTTATCAAAAACCCATCATCTTAAACACTTTGCCCAGTCTAAGATGGCTGACTCTGTATCCTCGGGATATCCCTCTGCCTCCAAAGAAAATGTTTAACAGGCTTTAGTAGATCTGCAGTCCATTTCAGACTCTGACATACCTGCTGAGGTTCCAGAACCCGGGTTACTCCAGGGTTACCTCTCAGTTGCTTGACACTGAGATCCCGTTGGAGGCCAGTATGGCTCCTGAGACCCTACAGACTGCTGATACATCCAGTGAACCACAACTCATCATTTCTGAAAGAGATCACAGCATCCCTCAAATTTCAGTTAGGGACGAGATCCCAGGCTCTCTAATAGAAGTCAGCCAGGGTTCTGAACCTCCATGTCTCATCTAGGCAGGCATCATGCCTAAAAAGTAAAGGCAGAAGACTAGGCATGTGGCACTTCTCTCAGCACCTATGGAAAAGAAATTTATATACTTCTCATCCTATTTGATCTAAGCTGTCATGTCTTTAAAACCTCCCTCCTTTGGGTCTCTGCAACCATAGGCTACTCCTCAAAAACCTACCCTGGTTTCTTCTTCTTCTTCTGAAGATGAAAAAGACTATGATCCTGACCATTCTGTAGATTATGACATCATGCCTAAAAAGAAAATGCATAAGAGTAGGCATGTGGCCTTTTTCTCAGCAGCTAGTGAAAAGAAATTTATAGACTTCTCACAGGATTTGATCAAAGCTATCATGTCTATGAAACCTCCATCCTTTGAGTCTCCACACCCACAGGCTACTCCTCAAAAACCTACCATGGTTTCATTTTCTTCTGAAGATGAACAAGACTATGATCCTGACAATTCTATAGATAATGCCTCTTAGCTGCATTTCCCCAGAACAAATCTCTTTTGATGAAGTGGATTCCCTCTCATCAGATTCTTTCATTGAGGAAGCTTCATTTCAGAAGACTATTCAGACCATGATGAAACAGTTTGAGTGGCAATCCATTCAGGTCTCTAAGTGGTATTATAGTCTCTTGGAAATGGGTATCACTACCCTTCCTCAGTTTCTCCTGTCCTTGAGGCTTTCGAGGACACTTTTCAGCCCACCTCTTTTGCACCTGATTCTCAACCACCAGCTCCTATAAGACAAGACAGATTTTACAATGTGCCTAATGATCTAAAATATTTATACAAGAAACCAGTGGCAGAACCAGTCTACAGTATCTCTGTCTTCAGATAAGTTCTCTAAGCTTCTGATCAGTGCTAATGCCCTACCTACCAACAAAGAGAGTAGGACTACAGATAGATGAGGAAAGAAGGTTTGCACATCTGCTACCTGTGCTTTTAGGGCAGTTAACTACCAGACTCAGATGACAAAGTACTTTATCTTTGTCCTGCATTCCTTAAACAATGTTTCGCTGGACCCTTATACAGTAGAGTCTAAGCATCAAATCCAGAGCCTACCATTACAGGCCACTCAGATAGCCAGACACACCATTAAGTGCAGTTACAATGCTTTAGATGCTTCTTTTCAGCAGCTGCTACTGGATCTGTTATTCACAGATATGCATGGCTTTGCAGTCAACCTACCTGTCCCTGTGGATTTCAGATCAAAACTTCTTGACTCTCCTTTGTACAGAGACTTACTGTTTGGTTCTTAGGCTGCCACTCTGTTCAAAACTCTCCAAGATCAAGGGAAGACTGTGAAAGACTACAGAAAGAATCTACTCTCCTCATTTCCTAGATACCATGAGAACTACCCATCTAAATCTACCTCCTTCATTAGAAAGGATCCTAGGACAGCTCAGAAACAAAGTAAAAAAACCTAGAAAAAGGTACTTTGATGAACCCCATAGAGAACCCCCAACAGGGAGGCCTACCTTTGGAAAGAAAAGTTTATGACTACCTCTGCAGCACAACTTCTCCTGCCCTCAGCCCCATTATTCCTGTTTCCCCAAAGACTGTCACTGTTCCTGGCCAGGTGGGAAGCTATTACCACAGAATAGTGAGTCCTGTCCATCTTTAAGGACGGTTATGCCTTGTCTTGGGAAAATGTTCCCTCTCTGAAAGGCATGGCTGAACCTCCTCAAAAGCAAATATCCCTTCTTGTCCCCATTATTTAAGACCTCTTGAATCAGGGAACCATTGAGCAAGTCCCAAAAGGACTTCTTGAGAAAAGGGTTATACTCTAGGATTTTTTTTTAGTGACAGAGAAAGAAGGGCAGAGGAAACGCATCCTAGACCTGTCTCTCTTAAATACTTAGTTCAAGGCACCCTCTTTCAGAATGCTGTCTCTTCCCATTCTTCTGCCTTTTATTCTCCCCAAGGCTTTCTTAGTGTCACCAGATCTAAGGGATATCTCCTTAAAGTGCCCATTCATCCTTCTTACAGGAAAATCCTCAGGAGTTTCTCTAGTTCCTCATATTTTCAATTTACTGCTCTACCTTTTGGTCTTTCCACAGTTCCAAGAGTGTTCACAAAGTGTCTAGCTCCAGTAGTAGCTTTCTATCACACTCAGGGAATCCAAATTTTCCCCAACCTGGGCAAGCTATTGATCCAGGCTTCCTGTCCAGAAATACTTCACCCTATAAGTAGTGACAGGACTGGGTTTCACTATGAACTACAAAAATATCGCACACAGTCCCTATACAGGATCTGTTTTTCCTGGGCTGCAGACTTGACACAAAGAAAATGCATGCCTTCCTCCCTCCAAAGGAGAATGTTCACAGTCTGTCCAGTTTCTTCCAAAATCTCTCCTACTCAACCCATTGCTCAGCAAGGGAGATGCTAAGAACTCCGGGGTTCTTGGCAGCCACCATTCCTATACTCTTAGGTTCATAGGTGTGTACTAGGCTAATGGTCCTGGAGCCTATATAAGCCTAGCCCAAGAAGATTCCCTGGCATCATGCCGACCAAAGTTAGTTCTCAGTGCCCCTGTCAAGCAAGGCCACTAAAGTGATCCCCGGGATGAACTTCCCATTGCCCAACCACTCTTCAAGATCTCTCATAAAGAGGGCCAGTGAAGTGCTCTGCTTCACGTGAATGGGAAGTTTGTTCCAGAGTATGGCAAGTCTCTGGGTTAGGAACCTGTCCTTTCCGTTTATTGTGGTAATGAGGTTAAGGTCCCTGGAGCATGTGTCCTGGCCAGATTTCACATGAGGAAAATCCAGTTGTACCTGAAATCCATGTGGTCCCAGCACTGTCACCCCTTGGACACCCTGATTTCCCTCCTCCCTTGTCTCAAAAAGGAGCTGCTTTGCTTGAAGGTACAGGTAATCCTCTACTCAGAACTTCCCTTTACATCACTATCTCCTCTTCAACAGGTTCACACAGAAGCATCTGACAAGGCATGGGGGGAGTGGACAGGATCACATCAGGTGCAGGGGAAGTGATGACCTTAGTTCCTGAAAGAAAATTTCAATCTGAAGGAAATGAGAGCTGTTCTACAAGCTCTTCAGCCTTTTGCCTTTGAAAGCTGTGGCCACGCCTAGAAATGTAGCCACGCACATGGACCTCACACTAACAACCACATACATCTCTTCTCAGGACAGTGTGTTAACAGACTCCCTCAGCTGCTCCCTGGAGGACCCCCAGGAATCGATGTTGAACAGAGAGGTTTTTCAGACAGTCACCCTTCAGTGGGACACTCCTCAGATAGACCTCTTTGCATCAGCAACCGACCATCAGCTTCCCCTCAGTTCTGCACCAGGAACCCTTTTCTCACAGCTATAGGTCGTACACCTTTTCCTTCCAGTGGACAGGAAAGTTCCTGTTTGCCTTTCCTTCTGTCTCTTCTTCCAAAAACTCTTCTCAAGGCACAAAAGGAAGCACCCAAACCTCTTTTACTGGCACCCTTTTGGTGGAGGCAACATTAGTTTTCCCCCAGTATTTAACCTGACAGATGAAATTACAAGAAAATACCCCTTCATCTGGACCTGATAACTCAGCAAAAAAGATTGCTACTTCACCCAAATTTTCCATCTCTCAGCTTGACCATCTAGATGATATGATTTGAATTCCTAAGACACCACTTTTCAGAAAAGGTAATTCAAGTCCTGTAAGAAGCCAGGAGACTCACTACTAGAAAATCTTACATAGACATATTGAATAGGTTTTCCCATTGGTGCCTCAAACTTAGGAGTGACTCTTATCACAAGTTCCAGCTGCACTAATATTATTTTGAGCTACTTTGATCAGGTTTGGCTTATTGTTCTGTGAAAGCTCACATGTCAGCTGTCAATGCATGCCTCGCTCTTAGCCCTCCACTTATGGCCAGGGGGAGGTCTAACTTTCTTCAGGGGAGTCTTGTATGTTAACCCACCAAGGAAACCCATCTCTCCCCCTTGGGATCTTAATTTTGTGCTAGAAAAGCATACGATGTGTATTTTTGAATCAGCATCATCCACTTCTCTAAAATTTTGTACTTGGAAAACTATCCTTCTCTTGGATCTCACATTGGTGAGGAGGGTTCCTGAGTTACAACCTCTCATGGCCATTTCCCCTTTTCTTGTTTTTCACAAGGACAGGGTGACTGTCAGAGCTGATCCATCCTTCATGCCTAATGTAGTGAACGAGCTGTCCCACAATTAGGATATTCACCTACCCACCTTCTTTCCCAGCCCACAAAATAGGGGGAAAGAATCTTACATTTTCTGGGCTTTCACAGGCAACTCTGATTTTATCTTGGCAAAACTAAATCTTTCAAAAAGACTGACCAGGTGTTTGTATCATTTATGAGCCCTAAGCTGGGCCAGCCATTCTCCAAACTAACTCTCTCTCTCAGCTTGCATTTTAAGGTCATCTGTTTCTGTTACACATACTATGGTAAGACCTTACCTGCCTGTCCTAAAACACATTCCACTAGGGCAGTGGGTTCCTCGGGGGCTTTTCACAAAGGAGTAGGCTCTAGGTCTGTCTTGGAAGCTGCCACTTGATCTTCTGTACACACCTTTACCAAACAGTACAAGGTTGATGCTTTCTCCAGGTCCAGGATAATATTTGCTAGGTCATTCCTGTCTGAACTGTTGGGGACAGTTCTTCTCAGTAGTCAAACACCCTTCCTTCCTCCTTTAGCTCTGGGAATCCCTCATATGTCAGGAATACTGCAATAGTAATTTCAGTCAGTATGTAGTACAGTTGTGCAAGAATTTACTGTAAAAGTAGATGTTCTGCTGACCATTGTCGCAGTATTCCATCCCACCCTCCATCCCCTCTTCTCTACCTCACTTCCCCTTTACTATTCCTCTCACCCTTTGCTTTTAACCTCTGTTGTGTTACCTGAGAACGGGGAATGTTTATTACCTGTTTGAGCTACACCCCTCCTAGCTGTCCAGTCTCCCTCTTTCAGTAGTCTTCAGACCACTGGTTTGGAGATGGTGTTAGGGTCATTGCTCATCCATCCATCTTTATACCCCAGTGCATACGAGCTGAGGATTGGAAGTACGACCTCTGGAAATTAAAGCTTTGGTACGCTGGCTGGACATCATTGGTGACACCCTGTAAGTCAGGTATACAGTAATAGTGATCAGCAGGAGATCTGCTATATGATAGGCTCTTACACAACTGTACACTCCCGTAGGCAATTATGTGTGTGGGAGCCTGCATACGTCATGGAAGGGCACTCTAGGCCCCCGCAGTAATGCAAGTGCCCACATCAGCTCTCAGGGACTGGGGTAGGGCCAAAGAGAAACTGCCTGTGTAGCCTACACCTGACATGATACAGGCTGCTGATTGGTGGAGAGATTGGACATGTATTTCAAGGGCTAAGGACAGACAATTATGGATGCTTTAAGGCCCCTGGCTGATAGAATGAAGTCGCCCTTCTTCTACAGGGGAACACATGAATGATGGGATGCAGGCATATGATACCCTTATGGATACGTGAACAATGGACCATTTGTATGACTGTCACCTTTTTTTGGCCCCCTTGTGGAAAGCTTGATGGTCAGCATGTGTGTGGTAAAAATGCTGTAAAAAAAAAAAGAAAAACTTCAGCCACAACATGTTCTGTGATGTCCATTTTCCTTTACTTTTGGTATATTTATTGTAATTGTTGTTTATGGTATATTAATATCAGTTGATGTGGAAATGATTTTACTTGCGGAGCTGTGGTGCAGCAGATGACACAAAAATGTTAGTTAGGGAACCTCATCGTAACTATTTCTTCCAACATCCTAGTTATTTCCTTTTATTTTGCCAACCAAATCACTCCCTCTTCTTCCACTTCCCAGGAGATGATTATTTTAATTTTATTCAGGAATATTGTTGTAATGTTTGCCCCCAGAAAGTTGAAACACTTTCATGTTGTGGAAAAGTAATGGAGAAGATAATATTGGATAATTTATTGTCAGAATTGGATAGGTTGGGACTTGAAACTATATATCAGCATGCATATGTTGAAATAGATCTATTACCACCTGTAACATGATGTTCTATATCGATATAATAACAGCTATGAATGAAAAAATTGTGCCGTGATGTAATTAATATAGATTTAACTTTAGCATTTGACAGGGTCATACACAAAACACTGATCAATAAATTAGAACAACTAGGTATTGGTGTACTTTTGATAAGATGGATAGCTGCATAGCTTATGAATAGGGCTTAGCAAGTATACAGCAACTGGACAGGTGAAATCCTTGGCTACAGTCATGGTGTCCCATAGGGCTCTGTCCTTGCTTGTTTAGAGTGTATCTTTTAGGTCTGACTTTTTCATCGGATTCTACAGTCTGCAGATGACCTGTAATTGGGTAAACTGATTACATGTGTTAAAGATAAGGCGTGTCTGCAAAATAACTTGACTAAATTGACCATTTGGGCACATGAGAATAATAAGGTGATAAATACATCAAAAACTAAGCATATGGGATTTGGGAGACATAAACTGAAAGGTGAATATTTAATACAGCACACAGTGAAACTGTAGACTCATTTAAGGACCTGGGTATATGGGTAGAGCTAGCTATGAGTTTTTCCAATCATATCAACCAATTGGTTAATGATAGTTATAGAACTATAGGTTGTATAAAAAGATTTATAAAGTCTAGGAAGTCAAAAATGATGAAGTCATTGTTTGTTAGTTACACTAGACCCAAACTTGATGGAACAATCTGCAAACCCTATAAGAAAACAAGCATGAGTAAACTGGAAAGAGTACAGAGGAAATATACCAAGGACATCCATGAATGTGAAAATTTTAAGTTATTATGAAAGACTAAAATATCTGAACTTGTACAGTGTCTCTTACCGATATCTAAGAGGAGATTTTATTTAGGTATATAGGGCATTTAAAGACAACTACCTCTGGGAATGTTTGGGGTTATCAAAAAGTACTAGTGAATCATTAGACAAATCTATATAGAAGATTCTTTAGGAATGAGAAGTGTACTAATTGGTTCTCTGACAGAGTAGCTGATGCATGGAATAAACTGCCGAATTACATTAAAGCAAGTACTAGTTTAGATATTTTTAATAACAGTCTGGACACTCATTATGCGAACAAATGATGTTATATAGTCCAATCTCGCCTTCATTCTTACCTGTGGGTTCGGAGCCGAATCTCACCTCCAACTTGGCCATACTCTAGCTTGAAGTCTTCAATTGGCTTGTGGCTAAGAGGTATCCCATCATGCAATAGGCCTATTCCACAGATCTCGTTTGCCGCTCGTTAAGCTCAGACATGGTCTCGCTTTTGGCCGTGGCTAAGTATGTTGTTTATAAAATTTTTATAAACTGTTGACTTGTTGCTCGAAAAAGCTATTTTCATAGCTCTCTTGTATGTGGTAGTAGTGTTTTACTGCCTGTATTTGTTTCTCTGGCTGTTTTTTGGGCCCTCGTCTGGCTGTTTGGGTATCCCATTCGTTTCCTTTTGTCTTGGGCTAGGCCCGTTTAAGTTAGAGGTCCTAGTCCTCCTCATTGTTTCTGTGTGGTGTTTGGTTTGGTGCTCCATTAGCTTAGCGTTTAGTGTTGTGTCTGGCTTGTGGTGCTTTCCTGCCTTTGTTTCCCCGGGCTAGGCCTGTTTCAGTTAGAGGACCTAGTCCTCCCTGTTGTTTTCCTGCCGGTTTCTGGGCCGTTTGAGTTAGATGCTCTGTTTCTTGTTACTTGGGTCTAGTGCGTGCACGTATTAATTTGTTCCTTTTCTGCATGTCCAAGGATCCTAAGGAACACAGGCCTTCAGGCTTTAAAAAGTGTGTGGAATGCAGCAATAAAATGTCTTTAACTGATGGGCACTCTGTGTGTGTACTGCTTGGGTCTATTCACCTCCAAGAGTCCTGCTTGTTTTGTCATTCCTCAGTCCTCATGTGCTACAAGAGAGGAAGAATAAGCTTATTTTGAAAGGACTGCTTAAACACTCCTTCGAGGAAGACTTGGCTAAGTCTTCCAGTGCATTATCCTCTCCAGCTAAAAAGGACAAAAAGACTTCCAAGAAGCGCTCTCTGGCTCTGTCTGTTTCTTCGTAGCCACCAGAGAAAGTTGCTAGAACAGCTTCTCCTTCTTTGGTTCCATTGCCCTCGGTGCCGAAAGAAGGTAGTCTCTTGACTAAGTCCATATCGGCTTCCAGCCTTTCGGAGTCAGTCACGGATATTTTGGTTCAGAGCCGGTCTCCAGTTTTTCGACCGGGTTCTCCTTCACACAAGTCCCCTTCTGTAGGGAGATCCAAATCTCCTACTTTATCTTCCAAGTCTTCCAGGACCCTTTCCGATGAGGACCTTGATAGGGTGGTGAAGAAACTGCTTCAGTCATCGGTGTTGGCTAAATTGATTTCGGCTCCGACCCAGTCGGCTCCGGAGCTTATGGCCCCTTCATCCTTTGTTGTTCCTCCTCCAAGCCTTTCTCGGCCTTCAGAGCCAGAGTTGTCGGTGCCATCGGGTGCCATTAGGTCAGTTCCAGTAGCCTCGCCTGGCCTCTCAGTTCTGGTTTCCACTCTGACCCCATCGGCTCCGTCCACGGGGTCAAGGGTTCATGTTTCTCTGGTCGGACCCAAGGGGGAGGTCTCGGATCGATCTTCATCGGTTCCAAGCCTTCCTCTCGGTGCTTCAGCCCGAGTGAGCTTGGACCCGACATCAGCTTCGGACCTCATCTTCTCAGCACCAAGGGCTACTACTGTTTCATCTTCAGTTAGTTGACCTTCGGAGCTGGGGGGATCAGCCTTCGAGGTCATGAGAAGTGTGCTGGCCATGTCGTTGGCTGCATCCTACAGCACCGATACTCTGCCCCCTCCAGCACCGTTGTCAGTTTTGGATCACGCTGTGTCCATGGGCAGTGGAGACCCTAAGCCTCAAGATTCCTCCATGAGTGGTCCCCAACTTTCTAATGTCTCCCCAGAGTTTTTGCCTGAGGAGCCCGCCCGAAAGAGATTGTGTAAGAGGAAACACCTTGACTCTCCGGATGAGTCTCTCATGTCAGATACCAACCTCAAGGAGTCAGAGGGGTCCCCCAAGTTGTCTTCTGAAGATATCTCTTTTTCAGATATCCTGGAGATCCTGAAGCAGAGAGGCGGCTGGCCATCCAAATCCCCTTCTGATGAGGAGTCGGTGTTCCTGAAGGCTTTCGGGTCTCAACCCTCTACCACTTGGGTTTCTCCCCCTTTTGATGAGCTATTAGATCTTGTCTGTCGAAAGGTGTGGGAAACTCCTGACACTGTGGAACCGGTCCCAAGGAGACCCAATAAGTTTTTGTCCACCCCCTCTGACAAGGAGTGTCTATCCAAAGGCATTACAGTAGATGCCATGGTGGTGGCAGCGGCCATCAAGAAGGAACTTGCTGAAAGTTCGTCTACTGTCCATCCTCCCAACAAGGAGTCCCGGGCTATGGACAGGTATGGAAAGCGTGTGTTTATCTCAGCGGCCTTTACACTGCGGTCGCTGAACTACTTGATGCATTTTACGAGGCTCCAGAGAGATCTCCTAAAAGAGATAGGAGATTCTCTACAGGGTAACATTTCTGATGCCGTGGCACAGAAGGTCAGTGCACAGATGTCTACCCTAAATTCCCTTACCAACTCCTCCATGAGGCTGATCTCATATGCAGCCGACGGAGCGAGTAGGGCTGCGGGTTCCGGAGTCTCCCTTAGGAGACAGATGTGCCTTTTCGCGGAGGCCTTCAAGTCTACGCTCACCAATGCCCCGTTTGATGGTTCATCGTTTTTCGGAACCAAGGCGAAGGACACTCTCACTAGGTGCGAACAGATAGGAAAAACCCTGTCTGAAGTGGGAGTCCCATTTTTCCATGCCTTCTAGACCTTACCCCAAGGGCCAGAAGGGTGGGAAAATGTTCAGGAAGTCGCAGAGGTTTTTTCAGGGAGCACAAAATGATTCCCCCTCCGGAGGCAGGGGAGGGGGTGGAAATTCAGGTAGATGCCACCCTAGAGGCAGAGGAGGCCCACGTAACCAGGGGGACCATGATTCCTTTCGTGGTTTCCCTACCAGCGCTCCTGAAGAAGGGAGGCCCAACTGTGCGTCTCTGGAGCCGGTCGGGGGTCGCATTTCTTTATACCCAAAAGCCTGGCAAGAAGTCACCCAAGATGAGTGGGTATTAAAGATAATTTCCAGAGGTTATCATTATCCCCTTCTCTTCTCCTCCCCCGCCATCCAAGAGAATCCCAGACATTCAACCCAGTCACAGGGATTCCACAACATTAGAAATAAAAAAGTTGCTTTCAAAAGGAGCCATCCAGCCTGTCCCTGCAGACCAAGTAGGATTAGGGACTTACTCCAGATTCTTTTTGGTGCTGAAAAGACCAGGGGACCTGAGACCCATCTTGGATCTCAGCCAATTGAACTTTCATGTACAAAAGTCTAAGTTCCACATGGTCACCTTACAGTCAATACTCCCTCTGTTAGGGAAAGATGTGTGGATGTGCTCCATCGACCTCAAAGATGCGTACTACCATATCAAGATGGACAGGGCATGGAGAAGTCATTTATGCTTCCGGCTGGGAGCCAGTCATTTTCAGTTTTGCAATCTGCCCTTTGGTCTCACCACAGCCCCCAGGGTGTTCACCAAATGCATGGCAGTGCTAACGGCTCATTTGAGACGTCAGGGATTCCAAGTGTTTCCGTACCTGGACGACTGGCTCCTTTCTGCCACCACCAGGCATCTACTGTTACAGACCAGGGATGCAACCATTACACTGTGCCAACAGTTAGGAATTACTCTAAATTGGAAAAAATCTGCCTTGTTGCCCAGTCAGCATGTCACTTTTATTGGCGGCAAACTAGATACGGTGCTCATGTGGGCCTTCTTACCAGAAGAGAGAATTCAGGCTCTACAACAGCAGGTCTACCCCTTACTACCATTGAGGAAGGTCAGGGCAAAAGTGGTCCTCAAGTTATTGGGGACCATGGCTTCCACGATCATGCTAGTTCCCCTTGCCAGACTACACATGAGGGTTCTTCAGTGGCTGCTTTTCGCCCAGTGGTCACTGCAGCATCTCCTACTCTCCCATTTTATTCTGATTACGAACACGTGCAAGCGGGATCTACACTGGTGGCTTCAGGCCAGCAATCTCAACGTGGGAAAGCCCTTTGTCCCATCTTCTTCAGTTGCCACGGTGACCACGGATGCCTCCCAGATCGGGTGAGGGGAGCATTATCTTGGCAGGACTGTCCAAGGCACGTGGCAGGATCATGGGATCCATTTGCATTTCAATGTCCTGGAGATGAGAGCAGTGCTATTAGTGTTGCAAGCACTTCAGAGCTCTCTCTCTCTAGGGACAATAGCAATCCACTCAGACAAGATGTCAGTGGTGTGGTACCTGAACAAACAGGGAGGAACCAAATCATACCCCCTTTGCAGAGAGGCACTTTGAGTTTGGCAGTAGGTGGTGTCTTCCCAACGCTTTCTAATTGCAACGCATATACCGGGGAAGTCCCAACGTGATTGCCGACAGGCTAAGCAGAGCTATCCTAATGCTTCACGAGTGGTCCCTGAACAATTATGTTGCGGAAGAGATATTCCACAGATGGGGTCAGCCTTGCTGCGATCTATTTGCCAGCCCCCTCAATGCCAAATGCAGCAGCTACTTCACCCTTATGCCCCGGAGAGGGAGATACCCAGGGATGCTCTGGCTCACAATTGGCCCTCTGGTCTTCTCTACGCCTTTCCACCATTATCAAAGGTAATTCAGAAAGCACAGTCTGTGGGGAGCAAAATGATCCTCATTGCCCCACACTGGCCTCGTCAGATTTGGTTTCCCTTCCTTCAACCTTATCTAATGGACAAGTCCTGGATTCTGGACCCAGTTCCAGATCTGCTGACACATATGTCAGGACAGTTCCATCCCTCCATCCAGACCCTCAGGTTGACAGCTTGGCTGCTCCAGTTCCGTCCTTATTCAGGCTTCATGATTTTTCCCTGGAAGTGGTCCATATTCTATTATCTTCCCACAAGCCTTCTACCAGGAAGATTTATTCCAGTAAGTGGAAGAGATTTTCTGTTTGGGCCCATGAGAGACATATTGATCCTTATACAGTGCCTATTTCTGCAGTATTGGAATTTCTTTCTCAACTGTTTAGTCAAGGTTCAGCTGCGGCAACCATTAAAGTGCAATTGGCAGCAATTTCTACCTTTCACGCTGCTAATGGGTGGGAGGGTGGCCTAATGGTTAGGGTATTTGCCTTACAAACACAAGGTACAGGGTTTGAATCTCACAGGGGATAATTGGCTAGGCTTAAAATGGCTCGCAAGGGCAGTTAGCCTAGTACTAACCTATGAACCTATGAACCTATAATGAGCCCAACCTTATGGCTGATAGGCTTTGTAGGGCTTTTATGAGAGGGACATTGTTACTCTGACCTCCAGTCTTTGATCCAGTAATGCCATGCGACCACAGTTTTGTACTACAGAAGCTCACCTCAACTCCCTTTGAGCCCGCAGCTATGTGTGACATTAAATTCTTGTCATGGAAGACAGTATTTTTGGTAGCGATAACTTCAGCTAGGCGGGTCTCTAAACTCCAAGCATTATCGATTAGACCACCTTATTTGGTGTTTCACAAGGATGGGGTCTCCTTAAGAACCAACCCTTCACAAGGATAGGGTCTCCTTAAGAACCAACCCTTCTTTTGTTCCAAAGGTTGCCTCTGTTGTCAATATCAACCAATCCATTGAGTTGCCTGTGTTTTTTCCTGAATTCTCCAACAAGGCAGAATTTAAGTTTTATCAGCTGGATGTTCACAGACAATTACGTTTCTATTTACATAGGACGAAAGATTTCAGGAAATTAAATTAAATGTTTGTCTCGTTTTCAGACACTAGACTTGGGGTTCCGGTTTCTAAGGTAACCTTCTCTTGCTGGATCTCCGATTGCATCTCATTTATTTATGCTTCCAATGGCAAAGAATTACCCTTTAAAGTGAAGGCTCATTTTACACGATCTGTGGCTACCTCAGCTACTTTTCAGGCTAGGATGTCTATGGATGATATTTGTGCTGCAGCAACATGGGCTTCGCCTCATACCTTTATTAGTCACTACAAATTAGATCTGGTCTCTAGAGGCAGATCTTCCTTTGGTTCCACAGTGCTCAAGAGTATTTTTCACTGAGCCACCCAAGATCAAGGAGCTAGGGACACTGTCCCATGGGTAAGAATGAAGGCAAGATTGGACTACATAACATCAAGAAGTTATGTACTCACCATAACGTTCGATGTATGTAGTCCATCTCGCCTTACATTCTTACTAACCCTCCCTCCTTCCCCCTCCTGGAGGACCTGGAGGTATTGTCTCTAGGTGTCAATAGTCCTTTCTGTTGGGGTTGTTCTTCTTCTTGGTGTGTATGTGTGTGAGCTTGCAGCAAACAAGATCTGGGGAATAGGCCTGTTGCATGATGGGATACCTCTTAGCCATGAGCCAATTGAAGACTTCGAGCTAGAGTATGGCCAATCCAAGGAACGATGTAAAACAAAGCTTTATTCCAAAATTTCAAACCACATAAACAGGAAAACCAGAAATAAACTGCTAGAACTCAAAAAACATGGAGTTGAGCACTTTCATCCCCCCCTAGGGACTTCTTCAGAACTATTCAAACATTTGTTCCCAGCATTCGTATAACATTGCATTTAAAGAGACATACCCAACACAACACCATAAATTACAATTCCCTAAAAACAACCATAAAAAATATATATAAAATTTAAAATTTTAGATCACACCACTAACCCCCTCTATGATGTATCTATAATAAATAAAATACAATTATCACTTTGACAATTTTTAGAAAGAGGCAAAATGGTTGGTTTCCACCCATTTTGGGTCGTAGTGTTCAGGATTGTGTTTTGATAAACCAGCTTAGGGATAAAAAGAATGATTTTCAACTTTTAACAAAGCTGCACCATTGATTTGTAAAATTGTGGAGAAAAACTGGGGACTATTATCCCTGGACAGACATGTGGCAAAGTTGTTTAATAATTGTAAAAAAACAAAATTTACTTTTAGAAGGGATAGATGCTTGAAAAACATTATGGAACAAGTTGGGAAGGGTAGAAAGAATACATATACATTTAAAAAGGCTGGGAATTTGAGATGTGGTATGTGTCTGCAGTGTCCCTTGGTTATTACCACTACTGATAAATTTATTTTGAATGATACGACTTTGCACATTGGGGGGGGTCTTTTAATTGTCAAAGTGATAATGTTGTTTACTTGGCAAAGTGTACCTTATGTGCGGTGTTTTATGTGGGGAAAACATGTAGGAAGCTAAGGGCAAGAATCTATGAGCATACATTAGATATAAAACATCAAAACGATTCTAATGCCCTTAGCAGACACGTAATTGAATTTCCCAGTCATGTATTTAAGTTTTTGAGTTTGCAGCAACTAAAAACTAATGGGCAGGGTAATATGCCTAGGGAGGTTCTTGAGGTTTGTGAAATGAAGTGGCAACTAATGCTGGATGCTACTAGTTACCCAGGCATTAATGAAAGTCAATATTAGTTGCTATTTGAAAATGAAAAGTATTTATGGTTTTTAGCATACTGTCTTGTATTTTATTTAGTATATATACATCATAGAGGGGGTTAGTGGTGTGATCTAAAATTTTATATATTTTTTTTATGGTTGTTTTTAGGGAATTGTAATTTATGGTGTTGTGTTGGGTATGTCTCTTTAAATGCAATCCTATAAGAATGCTGGGAACAAATGTCTGAATAGTTCTGAAGAAGTCCCTAGTGGGGGATGAAAGCACTCTCCATGTTTTTGAGTTCTAGCAGTTTATTTCTGGTTTTCCTGTTTGTGTGGTTTGAAATTTTGGAATAAAGCTTTGTTTTACATTGTTCCTTGGTTTCACATTTGGATTATCCAGTTGGTGTTGTTCGTTTTCCAGTATAGAGTATGGCCGAGTCAGAGCCGAGATTCCGCTCTGAACCCACGGGTAAGGTGAGATGGACTGCATACATCGAACGTTATGGTGAGTACATAACTTTTTGTTTTGGTATATTGGCAAGCTAGGAGGGCATTAATGCCCATGCTTGAAATATTTGTATGTATGTAAGAAATAATTAGCAAGCATTAACATTACAGCTGTTTGATTTGACTAGATGTTCAGTGACATTGCAGAGATACTTCTTGCTACCTTAAATTCTACCTATGAAACAATCGTTATAGAGGGCTGTAGAAGCCTGCCTTCACACAGACACACACACACATACACACACACACACACACACACACACACACACACACACACACACACACACATACACACACACACACAGGTAGAGATGGAATAAAAGTATAAAAATCTGAGAAAAATAATTCAACCATTCTTAGTCTGTCTCCTGGGATGATATTCTAGACTGAGGAACCCCAGAAAGAATTTCAAGGACCACAAATCTAAGCCATCTGGAAAAGATGTTAGTCCAGCCATCATCATTCTTCTGATGACAGACTTTTCTGTCCGTTTGGAAATAACAGTATATACAGCTTGATACAGCTTACTACTAAGTAGAATATGGAATAATATATTTTAAACTGATATATTTTAAACTTTTACGTATAAAACTTTTCATTGCTCAGCATTTTATTTTCTGTGCAGCATTACTTCTCTTTTAATACAGAACAGTTTAAATAACGTAACAGTGTTCATGTTAATTTTTTGGTTGCTTAATTAACCTAAGGCAAATCACATGATGATATTTCCACCAATAGTACAAAGATCTTATGAAGGACAGAATAAATTAAACATAAATCAGAATTGTTTTTTATTAAATATTTCCACCTTTAATCCAGATTCTCACATGTTGCTACAGTGTATCATATTTTAAAATAGTTGTAGATATGAGCACATGCAGTGGATGTAGCTTATCTCAACCCATAGGTATACTAGAAGATAACGCACAAGTTAAGACATCATATTTGCCATTATGCTTTTCATCTACAAGATCCTGTGTTTGAATTCAGTAAATTACTTGACCTTACATTCCTCATAAATTCATCATGAAGAAACATGAGCCTCATTAAATCCTTTAAAGTGATCACTACATTTCAAATTCAGCATCAAACTTCCGCAATTAGAGCAATTAATGTTGTATACAAATTTTCTTTGATGCAATGTCTTTCGGAGCCCATTTTCAGTTGATAACCACCAGCACTAATTTAAACAGAAAACTCCACAATCCGCAGATAGATAGACCATAGCAGTTAACTTTTTAGAATAACCTACAATACCAACTGGTCTGTGGTCACAACCCCAAGTATACAGTGTTTTCAATATATTGCCAAAATCAGTCATAAGCAGTTTAACATTTTTCTTCACAGTTGACATATTTTTCGTTTATATGTTCACTTTCTATCAAAAATGTTTAAATTCTGCTTGTACAGGTGGTTCGGTATACTAAATCCATAATTGCCATTTATTTAAATGCAGTTTTCTCCCTGTCCCTCACAGAGATCTTATCTTCTTTTTCTGTACCTAGTTCTTAATATTCAATATATCTGCTAATGTTTTTTTTCCTGTGATTTCCATTTCTCACTGATTGTTTTTTCCTGCACTTTTAAATCTTAATTCAAACTTAAATAAATAATTTTCTTATATATGGTACTTGTTTACCCATAATTTGTTCTAGAATATTCTTGAAGACATTTAAAAGTCAGTCAGATCTGCACACTCCTGAAATAAATTTTCATTCTCTCATTCCCCACTACCTATTTCCAGCATCTGTTCTCACCTTGAGGAAAAACTCCATGAGTTCTGACTGAGGTATAAAAATATATGTGCAGGCATTTTCATCCAGGGATTTTCAGTCTTTTGCATTTAGCTGGATATTTAAGTGCCTTACATATTTCTTCTCTTTGTTCTTGTGTAGCTTGCCCATCTCTCTCCTGTTATCCCAATCTCTCATTATCTGCTGATTTTTATAGTTCTTATGAAACATTTCATTTCCTACTTATTTTACATTGCTCAGCTCTCTCCTCTTATCCCAATCTGTCCTTATCTGCTGATTTTTATTGTTCTTATGAAACATTTCATGTCCTACTTATTTTACATTGCCAGTCTCTCTCATCTTATCCCAATCTCTCCTTATCTGCTGATTTTTATAATTCTTATAAAACATTTCATGTCCTACTTATTTTACATTTTTTTGTCTACATTTTCTTTTCTTGATTTTATCATAAAATTTAGTATAGCTGTGCCCTTCTCTGCTTGTCTCTTTACTTGTACTTTTCTATCAGTCTTTGATAAGATAGGCAGATCCTGTCATTTAATGCAAACAGCTATTTAACCTTTTCCCATTCTGCTACCTTCCTTACCTGATTTATCTGTTTCCAGTGCCTTGTCTCTTTCGCCAATTTTCTGCATTTACTTCTAGCCACCTCTTGTCTAGGTCCCCCTACTTTAACTGCGTATATACCTACAGGAAGGCTTTCCTTTTTCCAAAATTTCACTTGAGATGTTCTTAAAATATTTTCTGACACTTTATAAATGAAATGCTCTGCATGGTTATTCATCTATCCATCCACAACCCCTTTTTCCATTTTTGCACATGGGGCCGGGGTATCACTTATCAGGTTTACTGATATTCTCCGTAATTGCTGGTGTCCACTGAGATATTCTTTTTTTGACTTGCGATTTCACTGTGAGCTGGCATAACTATTTCCATTTGGATCTACAGCTGTCTGCTTGAATAGCATATGTATGTCTCAACTGGATGGCCTTAAAATAACCTTCAAGTCTGGCATTCCTTCTCCCTCTGGTCCCAAGGAAGAATCAGCTTATTTTACCTGACACTTGCTCTCTTCCTTTCCCTAGAAAGCTCTTTCTACTTTTTGTTAATTGGTCTCCATGTCTTCCATTTAGGTTGGAAAAATATATTTGACCTGTATATAAAACCATAAGGACTATGAACATTGTCCTTGCTTGTATCTTATTGTCTAGCTCCATAATTATGGTTTTCCACACTAAATGTTTTAATTACCATTAGTTTAGTTCCTTCCCAAGTAACTTTGGCCACATGTGCTGGTCTTCGTTTTACCCAAATGGCCATATATTTCATTTTTGTATTGCCCCCCGCCCCCAAATTCGAATAGCTCTGAACAATGTCATATGAAGTTATATATTCACTGCTGTTGCCTTTGTCTTACCTTCATGTACTTTATACCAGGAGACTACTTGAAATTGTTTCAGTGTATATAGAAGAATAGGAATACATTTTTTTTCTCTTTTGCCAAAAACTATATAATATTGTTAGCAAACAATACAATTTTTCCTGGCATCTGTGGCAGCTGTGTACTTGAACTTGTAAACCTCTTATTTTTATCGTTAAAGACTCCAAGTAGAGTGTAAGCAAAAAGGGGGAGAATGCACATTCTTTCCTGGTACCTCATTTAAAAAAACAGTCTATCCAAGGGGCTCATCCCACTTTTTTCTTGCCTCTTAGCCTTCATATGTTGTCAATATAAACTCTAGCAATTTTTTTTGAAATTCAAATACTACCATTGCCCTACTAGCAAAGTCCCAGCAGACCCTGTCAAGCACTTTCTGCATCCAAGCTTTCCAGGAGTAATTGGGTATTCCTGTATTCTGTTTCTTTTGTATCACCATAGTTTTGTTAATGTTATTAAATATTTGCCTCCCTTCTACAAAGCCACAGTGATCCATATTTATCAATATTAGATAAAGCTTTTGCCATTTTTAGCTAGTATAGATATGAAGCCTTCAGAATCATAATTCAAAAAGGAAATTGATCTGAAAGATACAAGTCTACTGGGTCCTTGTCTTTGGCAACATTACCACAACACTTTTTCATGCTTTCAGAATGTCCCCACCACTCAATGTTCTTAAACAATACATGCCAAAATGTTATTAAATTCTTACCACCTAGTTTCCAGATTTCTGTGAGTATGCCATCCGTTCTTGGGAGACTTTGTAGTTGATTGCTTATGAATCATGATTTCCATTTCATCCACATGTATCTTCACCATTAGTTATCCTGCTGCGTCTTCCCCTGCTGTTGACATATTCAAGTTACTACTTGGCCTTCTGCGCATAACCCAAGTAATTTCCCTTATCTTAGGATGCCTAAGATTTATTACTGATTTTTCTACTTTCTGTTGTTTTTACATTTTTTTCAGTAACAGTTTCTTCCCTCTTGGATTATTATCAAAATGTATTTGCTTAATTGCTATATTTCTGTATTAATTAATGTTGTCTAAATATTCATTAATTTCTTCTTGGCTAAATACATCTGCACTTCCTCGTTTTTCATGAGTTTTCCTGTATTGCTTTGCAGTATCTTCATCTTTTAAGCCCCCCTAAATAATGTCTGTTATAATTTCCCCCTCATTTCTTTAGAGTGTTTGAACTTTGATTTACCTCAGACAATCCTTCTGAAATACTTTCTGTGTTCTTTATACAATGTTGCAGTGTAGCATTTACCCAATATTTTTCTTTTCACTAAATAGTTAAGGAAGCACTAGTGCCTTTTTTTATTTTATCGCTCCTGCATTCTTATCTTTAGGGGACATTGAAATTCATTCAATAATTGTGTCAGACAAAGTGTGATATTTAATTTCTAGTAAATATACCTGCTCCTGTGGTGTATAATTTCTTTCCGATCTTCCTCAGTTAATGTGTTTTGCATAGTAATACATTTATTCATTCCTTCTGTTCTCTTTTTATTTGTGAAAGACACCATATCAAATACTGTCATTTATGTTTTTAAAAGTCTTCATTCATTGGATATAACCACTCTGTTCTTTGCTAAATCTTTGCTACAGATTGTATTCCTTTGTACCCCATAAATAAAAGCCCTTATTGACAGCTGACAATTTTGCCCTACTAAGTTCTCTTACATGTATTATAGAGGAATCTAAACGTCGAATCTAAACGTACACTAACATATTCCCCCATCCATTAACATCTGCCATTGCAGTTGTCTTTTTTCCTATTCTCTCATTATTAGCATACTTTTCCTCATAAGTGTTATTACTTATGTTTTCATCTGTCCCTAACATTGGGCTAAATGACTATTCTTAAATCCTTTCTTGGTCAAATTATAACGCTCAGTTCTTTATCTACTTGAACTCCACACTGTTATTTGGAGGAAACTACTGCCTGTTTTTGTGTGTCAAGCCATTGACATTCTCCGTTAATATTTTTAGGGAAACCATCCTGCAAAATAAAGCTAGTATTCATCTATGGACCAAACACATTCATCTTACATGCTTTCCATATTTATTGACTGTACAAGCGTATTGTACTACCATGCCGCTGAGTTTTTTCAATGAGATTTGCAACTGGTTTGTTGGCTACCTACTGAATAACGTGCAGTCTTAAAATTAGAATTCCCTCACGGCTCAGTTCTACATCTACTGTTATTTTTGTGTTGATCAATGATTTTCCATGGCATTTGTCTAATATACATTGTTTCCTTTATGGAAGTGACATAGTCATAAATCTGACAAATCTGCCTAAAACATTTATCATTCCATACAAAATTATTTAGATGCATTTTTGCAGTGGCTGGAAAAAACAAACTTGCATAATCAATAAAAAAATCCATAGTATCTTCCTAGGCACCAAACAATAACTTGGTAAATCCATGCCACTTTGCCAGCAGACCTATTAGATGAAGATTACTCATAGTTTTTACCCTTGATTCAGCCTTATCCTTCCTCCCACATGCTAAAGCTTAGTCCTGCAGAGTTGTGAAATCTCTCACATATTTTTCGCCACAAATGCCATGAGGGCCATTGCTTTTGGTGTATTTCTATCAGGATTAGAATATGCCTTATTATATCTTTGCTTTCTAAACAAAACGCAACAGTTCTGCAAAAAAAAAAAAAAAAAAAAAAATCAAAATGCTAAAATTTATTAACTTAAGGCTAAAATTTATTAACTTAAGCCACATTACTGAAGATCCACTGTTGTACCTTACGTCATCAACATGAGTAAATCAATATACTGCTTGTCTGACATCTCCTCTTGTTGTGAATTTTAATTTTGAATTAGAGTGACAAGTTTTCTTTTTTAATAGAAACTTAAGTTAAAAAATGGCATTCTCGACTTTATCCACACACTCGCTGTGAGCTCACTTCCACACAAGCATAATCACATATCACATTGTGATGATGCTCCTCAGGGTGCAGGAAGTCAGGTAGAGAACACACACACAGGAAATAAACACGGAGTTCTGTCTGTTTTGTGATACAGATACATTTGTAATCTGTCAATTTGTAGTCCAGAGTGTTTTATTTCAGTTTCAGTTGGTTTTCTGCATGGCTGGTCATCATGAAAAAATGCAGTGGTAAAGGAATCACTTGCTTAATATTAGACAGATGTTTTTATTCATTTATTTATTTAAGTTTATTTACCAGCATAGAACACTGATCAAACAATGACCAATTACAGGCTTAGCCTGCATTATATTGTAGTGTAACTAAACAATATACAGTTTGCAAAATAACAGTGGTTTACATTTCAATAAGCATAGTCAATCTGACAAACAATAAATACATATGGAAGACCTGACAAGTGAAGTATATGTACAGTTACATAATTGGAATAGAAAGAAAACTGAGACCACAGATACACAAACATTGAATAACAAAGGATGTGCTCACTATCTGCAGTAATATTATGATGTGATAGTGTTCAATCTCGCCGTTTGTTCTTACACATGGGTTCGGAGCTGATCCTCGGCTCCGTGTCGGCCGCTTGCAAGCTCTGCATCGAGAAGAAGCTCGAGACAATCTAATACCCACAATCCCCCTCTGCCTTTACCTCAGATCTAGTTTGCCGCTGCTGCGTTCGCATCGCTGGGAGCTAGCTCGAGCATCTTAAGTTAAGATATAACTTATTTTTGTTATATTTTATTGGAAATTTTTTTCTCATAGATAACAGGAAAGGATTAGTTGATATACTGAGTGTATGTGTGTTTGAGTAGGTTGAATTCTCGGTACCGTTAAGTTTATTAATTGGTTAGAGTTTTTCGGGGCCTACCAACCCTACTTAAATTTGACACCGGACTTGACATTTAAATCGGATTTGACTTTTTTTCACCGGATTTGACTCTTATACTGGACTTGACTCTTATCTTACTTGTAAAATGTCTGATAAAGTGAAATCAGGTTTTAAGCGTTGTCAGTGTGGCCAAAAAATGTCAGTGACTGACAACCATAGTTCCTGCGTCTACTGCCTTGGCCCTCTCCACTTACAAGAGGACTGTTCAATCTGTCACTCTTTTAGTGGGAGGGTCATGACAGATAGGCGCAGGAAACTCATGGACAGAGGATTATTAAAACCTTCCTTTCAGGAGGCTCTGGATGCTTCTGACCAGGCATCGAAATCCTCGAAGGAATCGAAGACGCCGGAGCCCAAGTCATCGGCTCCGAGCTCTTCGAGTAAAGTTAGATCACCGGTTCCACAGACTTCGGGCCGAGTGTTCAACTGGTGTCGGTTCCTGAGCCTCGAGTCTTGGAACCGGTGATGGAGCTCCCTCCTTCGACTTTATTGAGGTCGGCTCCGTCTTGGTTCCTTCGACCCGTTTTCTTCCAAACTCTCCGATGTCGATGTGGATCGTGTGGTGCAGAAGTTATTGGAGCATTCGGCCCTGTCCAAACTTATTTCAGTTTCCACCCAGTTGGTGTCAAAACTTGAAGGCCTCCCAGTGTCTCCATCCATTCCTCCTCCGAGACCTGTCCAGTCTTTGGAGCCGGAAGAGGTTGATCTTCTGATTGTGGAGCCCTCGGGTCCAGAACCGTCCTTTTCTCGGTCTGTTCCTCTCACCTCGACTCCGTGGACCGGTACCGGAGTCTCGAGCCGACGATCTGTCCTTGGTTCCGGGGCCGAGAGTCGAACCGACGTTTCGGTTCCGACTCTTCCCCTCGGGGCCTCGGCGCGGATCGATTCGGCTCCGTCCTCGGGGTCGATGCCTTCGGTACCTGTTTCAGGGATTCTTCCCATTTCTTCGGAACCGGGAGATTCTTCGATTCGGGACCCGGGGGCGTTCGACCTAATGAGGAAGGTGTTGTCTACCCAGACAACCACATCAGTGGAAGCAACCTCTCCTCCCCATAAAGGGCCGTTATCCTCCTCTGCACCCACGGCCACATCCAAGCGTCGAGCACCAGTGTCTCAGCCACCCCTGGAGGGTGCCCCCTCTTCCTCGGAGGCTTCTTCGGATGCTGCCCACGAAGAAGTCCCTAGGAAAAGATTGTGTAAGAGGAGACACTTGGATTCTCCACAAGAATCCTTGACATCCGATACTGACTTAGATGAGTCAGAAGGGTCCCCTAAGTCACCTTCAGAAGATGTCTCTTTTTCGGACATATTGGAGATCCTGAAACAGAGAGGTGACTGGCACTCCCTTCCCCCTTCTGAGGATGAGTCAGTTTTGCTGAAGGCATTCGGTGCTCGCCCTTCTTCCTCCTGGGTCACTCCGCCCTTCGGAATTAATGGAACTTATTGCTCGAAGGCGTGGAGGCTCCTGACACAGTGGAACCAGTCCCAAGGAAACCCAATAAGTATATCACTGCACCTCAGGACAAGACCTACGTAACAAAAGGAGTTCCAGTGGACGCTATGGTGGTGGCAGCGGCCACGAAAAGGAGATGTCGGAATCTTCCTCATCTGTCCATCCCCCTAATAAAGATTCTAGGACTATGGACAGGTACGGGAAGCGCATTTTTAGTTCAGCGGCTTTTTCCATGCGATCCCTGAACTATTTGACCCATTTTACACGACTACAGAGGGATCTAGTCAAAGAGTTGGGAGATACCCTCCAGGGTACTACAGATGCTGCTGTCTCAGAGAAAGTGACAGCGCAACTTAATACCCTTACATCCATTGTGAACTCGTCCATGAGGCTGATTTCTTATGCAGCCAAAGGTTCGAGTAGGGCAGCAGCTTCAGCGATTGCTCCTCGCAGACAATCCTGGATGCGCTTATGTTCATTTGCGGAAGCCTTCAAGTCTTCCTTTACTAACGCCCCATTTGACGGTGCCACTCTCTTTGGCCCCAAAGTAAAGGAGACCCTTACCCGGTGTGAACAGGAGGGAAAGACTCTGTCTGCTGTCGGAGTCCGTTTTTCCACCCCAACCAGACCGTACCCCAAAGGGCAACGTGGTGGAAAAATGTGGTTTCGAAAACCCCAAGGATCTTTCCCAGGCACACAGGGTGATGCCCCTTCTTGAGGCAGAGGAGGGGGCAGAGGTGGAAGACGCTGCCCTGGCGGCAGAGGGGGTCCGCAGCATCAAGGTGACAGGGATACACTCCCTGGTAAACCTTTCCAGCACTCCTGAGAGGAGGCCCGACTGTCCTGCTCTGGAGGCAGTCGGGGTCGCTTAGCTTTATACCCTCAGGCCTGGCAAAATATAACTACAGACAAGTGGGTAAAAAGCGTGGTTACCAGAGGTTACAACATACCCTTTCTATCCCATCCCATTCCAAAGAAAAGACTCCCAGATGTACCGCCCCATCTGCGAGAGCCAGCAGCTATAGAAATTTCAAAGCTGCTAGAAAAAAGAGTCATCCAACCAGTCCCAGCGGACCAGCAAGGATTCGGGACTTACTCAAGGTTCTTTTTAGTTCCAAAGAAAACAGGGGACTGGAGGCCCATCCTGGACCTAAGCGACCTCAATACCTTCGTCAAGAAAGAAAAGTTCCGAATGGTCACGCTTCAATCGATCCTTCCATTCTTACAGAAGGGCGACTGGATGTGCTCAATAGATCTGGAGGATGCGTACTACCACATCAAAATGGCCAGGGCATCCAGAGATCATTTGCGCTTCCGGCTGGGGGCCAGTCACTTTCAATTTCGAGCCCTGCCCTTTGGTCTGACCTCAGCCCCCAGGGTCTTCACCAAATGCATGGCAGTGGTAGCGTCTCACTTGAGACGCCAAGGATTCCAGGTGTTTCCGTATCTGGACGACTGGCTCCTTTCTGCCACCACCCAGCGTCAACTACTACAGGCCAGAGACTATACTCTTCAACTGTGTGTTCACCTAGGAATTTCCGTAAACTTCGGAAAATCCTTATTTCAGCCATCACAGAGTATCTTGTTCATAGGAGCGGAATTAAACACACGTCAGTTAATTCTAAGACTTCCTCCAGAAAGGATACTTTCACTTCAGACTCACATCGTCTTCTTCTCTTGTCCAGGAAATCTCCAGCAAAACTGGTACTGAAGGTTTTGGGACTCATGTCAGCTTCTCTTATTGCAATACCCTTGGGAAGGCTGCACATGAGAGTCCTACAATGGCTACTGTTTGCACAATGGTCGTTCCAACAACTACCTCTAACACACGAGATTCTTATAACGAACACATGCAAAACACACCTAAACTGGTGGCTTCAAGCGTGCAACCTTTCCAAGGGGAGACCATTTGTGCTACCCACGCCTACAGTTACGGTGACCACGGACGCTTCCCTGATAGGGTGGGGGGGCATCTTTCAGGGACAGACAGTCCAAGGTGAATGGACCAATTTGGAGTACAATCTGCACATCAATGTTCTAGAGTTGAGGGCAGTGTTTCTAGCGTTGCAACACTTTGCTCCCCTTCTTCCTCTGGGAACTATTGCAGTTCAGACGGACAACATGTCGGTAGTCTGGTACATAAACAAGCAGGGGAACCAAGTCCTATCAGCTATGCAGAGAGGCCATGAGAATCTGGCAATGGGCGGAGTCCACGGGTCGCTTTCTAATAGCAACGCACATCCCGGGGTCATCCAACGTCATAGCCGACAGGCTGAGCAGAGCAATTCTGTTACCACACGAGTGGTCCCTGAAACAGTCAGTGGCGAAAAGGATTTTTCGCACGTGGGGCCAGCCTTCCTGCGATCTGTTTGCGTCTCCAATGAACGCCAAATGCAGGAGCTACTTTGCCCTATTACCTCCAGGGAAGTCCCCAGGGACGCACTGATTCACGATTGGCCCCGGGACTCCTGTACGCATTTCCTGCTTTTGGCCTGATATCAAAGTTTCTCCAGAAAGCCAGAAACCTACACAGGACAATAATCCTCATTGCCCCATTCTGGCCTCGTCAAATTTGGTTTCCCTTCCTGAAGACACACTGCATTCGGGGACCCTGGATTCTGGACCCAGAGCCAGATCTATTGACTCACTCGTCAGGGGCTCCCCATCCCGCGCTCTTGTCCCTCCATCTAGCAGCTTGGTTGCTCCAATTCCCAACTTAGCCAGGTCTGATCTTCTTTCGCCGGCAGTTCAGAATATATTGGTGGCTTCTCATAAAGCTTCCACTACTAAAACATATTCTAGTAAATGGAAGCGATTTGTATTCTGGGCAAATACACAGCAAGTGGATCCTTTTATAGCTCCTTTGAATAAAATATTAGAGTTTTTAACGGACTTGTTCCATCAGGGTGCTTCTCCTGCCACACTAAGGGTTCAATTGGCTGCCATTTCTAATTTCCATGTGGAAGAATGTGGGGCTCCTGTTATGGCCCACAGACTTTGTAAAGCCTTTTAAAAGGGGTTTTCATATTAGACCACCAATTAGATCTCCTCGTCACCTTGGAGTCTAAACTTGTTGTTATCTAAATTAATGTTGCCCCCCTTTGAACCAGCCTCCTCTTGCCCATTAAAATTTTTGTCCTGGAAGACTCTCTTTTGGTAGCCATTACATCCGCTAGGCAGTATCTGAACTTCAAGCTCTCTCCATCAGGCACCCTTATTTGATCTTTCACTCTGACAGAGTTTCTCTTGAACTAATTCATCCTTCCTCCCTAAAGTTTGTTCTATTAACAATATTAATCAGTCCATTGAATTACCCACCTTCTTCAAGAATCACTCCAACAAAATGGAGTATATGTTGCACAAATTAGATGTTCACAGACAGCTAAGATTTTACTTGGATAGAACAAAAGATCACAGGAAAACTGATCAACTTTTTGTGGCCTTTGCTGATAACAGGAAAGGATTAGCGGTTACCAAAAGAACTCTTTCTAAGTGGTTAACGGATTGTATAATCTATGTCTATGATTCTTCAAATCAAACTCTTTTACACAAACCCAAAGGACATTCCACAAGGTCAGTGTCTACATCCCTGGCTCATGCAGCCCGCCTACCACTAGACGCTATTTGTGCGGCTGCTACTTGGTCTAAGCCACATATATTCATTTCTCATTATAAGGTAGACAAGGTTTCTAGGGACAGGGCAACCTTTGGTTCCACTGTTCTCAAGAACGTCCTTCCCTGAGTTCCTCAGGAACAAGGAGCTAGGGACGCTACCCATGTGTAAGAACAAACGGTGAGATTGAACACTATCACATAGAGAAGTTATGTCCTTACCATAACGTTCCATGTGGAGTGTTCATCTCGCCTTTGTTCTTACATTCCCACCCTCCCGCCCTTAGCAAGAACGTTCATTTTTGGTGCCTGGCCTGGGGCATTCTGCTTCTGCTTTGCAGGTGTTGTGTACATAGTGACATGTATATATATGTGTATGTGTCTATATATATATATATATATAGACTCTTAGTTCTGTGCATATGTGATGTAAGCATGAGTGTGCTCTCTCTAGAGACTGGTTTGCTTGCAAACTAGATCTGAGGTAAAGGCAGAGGGGGATTGTGGGTATTAGATTGTCTCGAGCTTCTTCTCGATGCAGAGCTTGCAAGCGGCCGACACGGAGCCGAGGATCGGCTCCGAACCCATGTGTAAGAACAAAGGCGAGATGAACACTCCACATGGAACGTTATGGTAAGGACATAACTTCTATTTTCCTGCTACATTAGCAGCTCTTAACACTCACAAAAAAAATACTGTTTACATTCAGCAGCCACTGCTAAGCTTTCTTCCAAGATCTACTGGCCTCAAACAAGATAAGAGCACCCAGGACTGCATTAGTGCATTGCCTGTGAATGTCATCGTCATAATCTTCTTTCGGCTGTTCCAGTTAGGGGTCGCCACAGCGGATCATCTGTTCCATTTCTTCCTTGTCCTCTGCATCTTGCTCTGTCACACCAACCACCTGCATGTCCTCTCTCACCTCATCCATAAACCTTATCTTAGGCCTTCCTCTTTTCCTGTTACCTGGTAGCTTCATCCTTAGCATCTTTTTCCCAGTATACTCAGCATCCCTCCTCAGCACATGTCCAAACTGACATAATCTTGCCTCTCTGGCTTTGTCTCCAAACCTTCCATCCTGGGCTGATCTTCATTCCTCTTCTCTCTAGCGCATATCTACCATCTCTCCAAGATCTCCTCCACCTCTTCCCTACTCTCGCTACAGATCACAATGTCATCTGCAAACATCATAGTCCACGGGGGAATCTTGTCTGATCGCTTCTGTCAATCTGTCCATCACCATTGCAAATAAGAAAGGGCTCAGAGCTGATCCTTGATGTAATCCCACCTCCACATTAAACACATCCGTCACTCCCACTGCAGACCTCACCACTGTCACATTACCCTCGTACATATCCTGTACCACTCTTACATACTTCTCTGACACTCCCGACTTCCTCATACAATACCACAACTCTTCTCTAGGCACCCTGTCATATGCTTTCTCTAAGTCTACAAAAACACAATGCAACTCCTTCTGACCTTCTCTGTACTTCTCCATCAACACTCTCAAAGCAAACAATTGCATCTGTAGACCTCTTTCCTGGCATGAAACCATACTGCTGATTATTAATCATCATGTCCCTTCTTAACCTAGCTTCCACTACACTTTCCCATAACTTCATGCTGTGACTGATCAATTTAATCCCTCTGTAGTTACTACAGCTCTGCACATCACACTTATTCTTAAAAATCGGTACCAAAACACTTTTTCTCCATTCCTCAGGCATCCTCTCACTTTCCAAAATTTCATTAAACAATCTGGTTAAAAACTCCACTGCCATTTCACCTAAACACCTCCATGCTTCCACAGGTATGTCATCTGGATCAACAGCCTTTCCTCCTTGCTAATCCATTGTACTTCATGATTCACTATCCCCACATCATCCAACCTTCTCTCCCTCTCATTCTCTTCATTCTTCAACCCCTCAAAGTACTCTTTCCATCTGCTCAACACACTCTCCTCGCTTATGAGTACATTTCCCTCATTATCCTTTATCTCCTTTACTTGCTGTACATTTTTCCTAGCTCGGTCCCTATGTCTAGCCAATCGGTACAGGTCCTTTTCTCCCTCCTTAGTGTCCAACCTTTCATACAACTCTTCATATGCCTTATCCTTAGCCTTCGTCACCTCTCTCTTTGCCATGTACCTCATCTCCTTATACTTCTGTCTACTTTCTTCATCTCTCAGACAATCCCACTTCTTCTTTGCCAACCTCTTTCTCTGTATACTCTCCTGTACTTCCTCATTCCACCACCATGTCTCCTTGTCATCCTTCCTCTGTCCAGATCATTACCTGTGAATGTACCTTGCAGAAACAAATGTCAGGCTAGGCTGAAATGTCATGAATACTGTCTTTTGAAATGTAGTTTCCAATTAAATTACACATTTCACAAACATAACTGAAATGACGTTGGTGTTAGAAATTCCAGGAGAAGATGGAAATTGATTGGCAGATTTCCATTTTGGGCCTTTAAATTTGATCTTTAACAAAGAATAACTGTACATTTTATTGGCAGAGCAACCTTCCTTCTAAATTCTCTCACTTTCAAACTGATATGTACATCAGAGCTACTGTTCCTCATTCAAAAACAAGCTGTTAAAATCGCAGAAATTCCACCTTTATTTCTTAGACCCACTTTCACCATTGTTACTGCCAAAAAAGCATTTGCTAAAATAGTGACTGCAGCTTGGAATAATTTTCTAGAGTCAGGGGCACTGCAGTTCAAAAAAGTTTCCTGAAGCTTTTAAAAGAACATTTGGTTGTTGTTGTGTCTTTCGACTTTTTCCAGTTAGGGGTCGCCACAGCAGAACTCCGGTCCATTATTGATTGTCAGTAGATTTTTACGTGCTGAGTTGCCGGCCCTGACGCACAACCTTCAACGAAGGTACGCCCATTCACGCATGTTTCTACACAGAAGACGCTCTAGCTGAGAAACGAACAGGACAACGTCTTACTGTGAGGCGACAATGCTACCGCAGACAAATGTACCTGCTTTGACACACACCCTATATATTTTCAGGGATTTATATTCTATAATGTTGACTAAAGGATAGCTTATACATCGCTCTTCTTAAATATTATTAGACTTGCTGTAGATATTGATTGATCCAAGCTAGTTTAACATGAGCTAAAATTGATGCTGCTGACTTGTTGGAGCTTTCATTACGGAGCCTCTGTTGTGTACAGGTTATCAGTAGTACATTCTCTGATTGCATGACCAGATTCACCTTAAATAGATATTCCTGTATTGTAAATTACACAGACTGATGCAGCTGTTTAACTTCTCATTTGATTGAATGTTTCAACTCTCTACCAGTGTCATACACTAGTTCTTACTTTCATTTACATTTCTTTGGTATCCTACTAAGAGCACCATGCAACTTTACAGCATTTAGTTATTAACAAGGTTTAAGACTGTATTGTCTATAGTTACTGTCTTTGTTATTATACTGCTAATGTGTTACCGATGTATGTGAAGGAGAAAAGTAGTGAGGTTATTAAACAGCTTGGAAGGAAAGTAATGTAATGAGTAATTTACTAGTGCTTTGAAATGAAAGAAGAGAAGTTGGCTATGCAGCTGTAGTTTCTTAGTGCTAACTCGAGCCTGATATGAGTGGAGGAGTAGACAAAAGTAAGATAAAAAGGGGAGTGCAAAGTAACGAAGGATAAGGCTGTACTTAGGGTGATGCATTTATTGCCACCAAGTTCTAAGAACATACGTTTAAGAGATGGTAGCTATCTGAGTGCAGTCTCTTGTTCACTATTCTTGGTATGAGAAGTAGCGAAAGTTAGATAAAAGTGCAGTGGAATGGAAGTGAAGGTACCACTGTATTGTTATGGAATTTAGATCATATGACTACAAGGAGAAATATTAGAGAGTACTAGAGCTAAGTAGAAGAGCACTGAGAGGTAGGATGTAAAGGAGTAGAGTAGTGATGTACCAATACACGTGTAATGCAAAGAGTAAGAGAGAACTGAAGGAAATAAAATAGACACGAGGGACTTAGAAATATCTAGAGCAAGGTGGGAGACTGAGGGAAGCAGTAGAAAGCTGAATGTGTATGACCGAATGAGAGAGGACTTGTCCGAATGGGGACACAGCCCAGTGGAGCACACTGTGAGTGAAGAGGACCCTGCTCACATTTAGACAATCAGCTTGATGTCCTGAGCACAGTTTCCCTTTTTGTGCTTGCCTGCAGCTGAACAAATGCATCAACTTTTCAATTTGTATCTGAGGGAAAAGAGTGGTTGTACCTGTTAAAATTAATCAAGGTACAATGTACACCAGATTGTAGCTATGTGGTATTTGAAAAATGCATCTGTGAGACCTAACTGTTATGCTGAATTGCAGTAAAGGTTATAAAGCAGCAATGTGTTGTACCTGAAATAAAATATGTTTGGCCTGTTGTGAACATGGTACCAGCTAACAGCATTTAACAGTACACACCACTGAAGTCTCAAGACATTGTGTCCGTGTGCCACATTGATCATAAATGTAAAATAAAAGCAGAAATTCCATGTGTGTTTGATACAAAGACACTTAAATACTAAAAGTTCAATTTGACGTGTTGAATTGCAGTATGTTGTCACTTGGAAATCGTGTCAATCCAAGTGCTGCAGCAGCAGCAGTTTAAATATGGTGCCAGTAGGATATCAAGTTCATCTATATGCTGCAACAGTGCATGCATGACAACTGATCTGAATATTGGTCAGTTCTAATGAGAAAGTACTGCAATTAAAAATACTGCCAGCAATTGTTGTGGATAAATAATTTTACATTAATGTGCCTGAATGTAAGACTGAAATGTGCATTATGATGCTTTGTAGGGCCTTCATGAAAAAGACTGTAAATTAGTTGGTGTTACTCATAGTCATTAATAAGAGTTGCCTGAGGAATTTGGTTTTTTTTCGGGTCATTAAGTTACGCTGTTATTTAGCATGACCCATCTGGTAAATCTAACACACATTTTACTGATTCCTTGCACTCTAATGGCAGCAAAATACAAAGGCCAACTGGCTACTTTTTCCAAATCAGTAGAAACATAATTCGGTCCAGAACATGATGAAACACCTTAATATGTACAAGCAACTAATGTAATGAAATTAAACCAGACTGATAGCAAGTGATGAAATCAGTTCAACTAATACATATAAAACACTACAGTACAATGTTGTAAAACCATCAGAAGTGACCATTGCATAGTGCCAGTGCTGTACAGCACTAGATGTCAGCAACAGAACTGTACAGCATACAGACTGTAGTGCAATACCTGTGGAAGTACACTGGAGGTGGAGAAGGGGGTCTGTGGAACAGAATGAGTGTAGAGAATAAGAGGGCATGGGATTTGGAATGTCACCGTGGTGTAAATCCAAGAGTGGAAGCAGATAATATGACCATCTGAATGCAGCAAAATATGTAAATTCTATTGAAAACATTCAGCAAGTCTGCTTTACTGAAGCCGTGGTGCCGTTAGTTAGTATGGTTACCACAGTGGCCTTTATGGGTGAAAGTATAAGTAGGCAGTATGCCTTTCATCGTTCCCTCTGATTTTATGCCTGAAGAAAAACAGACAGCCTGATTGCCCTTTATTGGCCGAGAAGAGTATGATTTTTAGGCATTTCATCACTGTTAGAAACATTCACAGTGCATGCAAGGCTGTCTCATTGTTTAGAGTGACAGCTGTGTCATAGGACCTGGCTTCTCGTTTAGATCCCTTGCTCCTGCTGAACCTCCCATATGGAGTCTATGATTTAATTAAGGTCACCAGAATGTCTTCTAGTCATGAGACTGATAAGGGGGAAGAGGTGGTTCTTCTACTTAGAGAGATATTCTTTGGAACAATGTTCTTCTTCTCAGAGAGATATTTTTGCCACCTCAGTTGGTTAGCTTGCAGTCATCATTGCTTATGTCAGACACCTATATGACTTGTGTTTCAGTTATTCCATTGTAATGGTGCACGTTTCTGGCATCTTGGCAGATCATGGCCTTATAGAGGAAAGAACCATTTCCCTAGCAGTACCTGGTTAAGCAGTTGCTGAAAGGACTTCTGCATTTTCATTCTTCTTTGAAGAATCTATTTCCTCCTTGTGACCTGAACTTCATGATTGTCATGCTTGCCTTTCCCCTATTTGAACCAACTGGATCATTGCCCTGCTGTTTATCTCTTGGAAGTTGTTACTGTCAGTGGCCATCACCTTTTTTTTGCAACAATTCCAAGCTGCAAACCATTATCTTTAGGTAAACCTATTTGGTGTTTCTTCAGCATTGTCTGTTACTGAAGACTAACTTGTAATTTCTTCAGAAAATTATTCTAGAATTGTCTTTGAAGTAGTCTATTCATTTCATTTTTTTCTTTGGTGTGGCAGAAGCCAGAGGAAAGAGATCTTTTCATACTGTGTATGTACAACACCAGCTCAGGTTTTACCTTATGGGAGGCCAGTTACAGAGAGACTAGTAATTTCTAATGAAAACTTTCTACCAATTGCATCATATTTGCCATGAGGCTGTCAACAAGGAGTTGTAAAATGATATTGCCAGAGGCAACTACCATCAGGGTTTTGACTGCTTCCAGTGATAACTTCAGACATGTATAAATTGGAGACATTTGTGTCAGATCTTCTGGTAATTGTTGGTTCAAGTAGTATTGTTGCTTGGACCATGGTTCGATAACTCATGCCACTTTTATCACTCCAGTGCTTCAGAACTTGTCCCTTTGAGTGTTTGACTTTTGGGTTTCCTTTGACTCTGGCCTTTCAGTGTTTGGGATTTGCATCTACAGTTACCCACTGCATACGGCTTTCAAAGTCAAATGTAAAATGTATGTATTTATTGTGTCATATAATATGCATGAAAACTGGCATGGCAAGGCCATAGAAAGAATTATTGTACACCTGATAAACAGACATAGGAAATCTTCAAACACTAGACCCTTCTCAGTTTGGTATCATAAAGGGCAGGTCATGCCTGTTAAACTTAGTGGATGTCTTTGAGAAGGTCACTAGAGCCATGGACAAGGGCAAAATGGTGCATACTGCCTACCTTGACCTGGAAAATGTATTTGGCACAGAACCACACTTGGGTATTATAGGCAAACTCACAAATGTAGGCATAAATCTGTATGTCACCTGATGGATAGCTAGATGGCTTACAAGACAAGACACTTGAAGTTAGGGTGGGGGAATCCACCTCCACCAAAGAGGACTTTTACTAATAGTGCCCTACAGGGCTCATTACTGAGACCTCTCCCATTTGGAATATATTTCTCTAAAGTCAAGGCAAATGTAGAGACACTTGGTTGACCAGATTTGCTGATAACTGCAAGCTGGGAGCAGTCATTGAATCCCACAGTGACACTGGTATCCTCCAGGAAGGTCTGAGACAGACAAATAACTGCTGCTGTAACCATGGCCTAACACTCAATGCAAAAAAACAAAATGCTTAATTATACCCTTTGGGAAGATGACTACACCTGCAAATTACAACATTTATAACACTCCCCAAATAGTAGACCCAGTGGTAAGGGACTTGAGATATAAATAATGTATGCCTTATGTGGACTGCCCCAAAGCTCTGTCCCTGTACTCTGTCTCCTCCATACTACTGACGGGCAATCTGTGCCTAATGTAGAAGACATTCTGTGATCCATCCCTGATGGAGCTGCTATACATTCACAAAAAAATTACCGAATCTAAGGATCTCAACCTTGTCTGTGACATAAACAAAACATGTTGGAGGGATAGGTATGTGTTTCAGAGAGTACCCCTTCTCCAGAACAGACTCCTCATTCATGTGAACCAGAGCTCTTCCCTATACTATTCATACACAATTTGGAGTAATGGATGGGAAATTCTAAATTCACTCCTGGCTTGTTGCCTGTGGTCCTTATGGACAGGGGCAGTTTGTAGATGCCCTAAGTCGTAGACATATACCAAAGCTGTTCTAGTCCATGGGCGTAATTCTGAAAAGTGAGGCATGAGTGGATAAGCTGAAAAAGACTGTTAGACTATTAACCTCCTATGATCCTAAACCTTCTGCAGGTGGTTCTTATTGCTTTTCCACCATTCCTGTCTTGTCTGAATAGCTCTCACCCTTTGCCTTGTGATGTATTTTGTTATAAGCTGGGCACGTGGGTCTGTGTCAGAAGATCTAGTTTTCAAAAACTCGAACTTCAAAAAAAAAAAACAAAAAAAAACACACAGATCTACCTTTTTTTTTCACATTTTTGCAGCGGAGCAAGCTCCCCTGTACCCCCACAGCCCTGCAAATTATATATACCAACTCTGAGATCACACTACAGTGGGGAAAAGTGTAAATTTCCCGATCCTCACTGTACTGTGATCTCCATTCAAAAGCTTCAGGTATTCAAAAACTCAATCATATGGTCTTGACCAGGTGAATTTTGAGTTAGTGAAAACTCGATCATTTGATAGGGACCTGGGAGAGCGCGTGCGCACACACACACACACACACACACACATATATATATATATATATATATATATATGTATGGTTTTACTTCATATACTTGAAATGCTGAAATCTCGAATTTCAGCATTTCGAGTGCATGAAGCCGAAACTTCAGAATAGCGAAAGTGCATAAGCGCAAATGCGAATATGTCAAATCCGCACTTATGCAGTGATGCTATGTTATGGGAAGTGTTTGTTTGCGATGTTTGTGTTCGGACTTTCAGGTTAGTGAGTGGGGTGCATATCACAACATCGAACGTGCAAAATCTCGAATGGCAAAACATCGAAATCACAACATCAAAGAGCAGGACATCGAAATGGGGTAGAAACGACTAGGAGGAGTGTAGGTGAGAAAAACTTGCTCCATGCAGGGAGGCAAGACCCCTTGCACCCCCTACACCCCCTGCCACTTAATGCCACTTTGGAGATCGCAGTTCAGTCCACTACAGTGCGTAAATGGAAGATTTCCATTTCCTACACTGTAGTGCGATCTCGGAGTTGGTATATTTAAGTAGCAGGGGGTATGGGGGACACAGCCCCCCCACGTGGGGGGTGCAGGGGTTCTTGCCCCCCTGCCTACACCCTTCATGTTGCATGTCACAGTTGGGAACTTCCATTGGAACTGTTTCGATGTTTTGGTGTTTCGATGTTGTCTGTTCAATGTTATGTTGTTCGTGATTTTGCACTTTCAATTATGTGTTATAAACTCGAGTGAGTGTATGTGAGCATTTTTGTAAATTGTGTATGTGTGTGTGTGTGTGTGTGCGAGGGACTGTAGAATGTGTGTGTTTTAGTTTTTTTTTTTTTCTCTGTGCGATCTCGGAGCTTGTATATATAAGTAGGGGGGTGTGGGGGTGCAGAGGGGCTTGCCCCCTACTTCTGTTTAGTGTAGGTATGTGTATGTGTGGTAGTTTGTTGTGTTTTGTTTTTTGTGGTGTAGGTGTTGTGGTTTGTGTGTGGTGTAGTGTATGTGTGTTCGGGTTTGTGATTTCGGCTTTCTGGGGTTTCGGTGTTGTGATGGTTTCGGCTTCATGCACTTGAAATGCTGAAATCCCGATGCACTCAAAATGCTGAAATTCGGGATTTCAGCATTTCGAGTATATGAAGTAAAAACCATATATATATATATATATATATATATATATATATATATATATATATATATATCGAGCGTGCGTGTGTGTGTATGTGTGTGTACATATATAGGTGGACTGGACACACTATATTGGCCATAGATGTTAGTGTGCATGTCAGTGTGTGGTGTGGAAGAACTACCTCAGCAGGGCTAGTCACCCGGACGTGTAAACTGTGAGTGTAGATGATGGTCACTGCTGAAGTGACACCCCGATCCCATGTGCAAAAATTGGAAAAAGGGGTTGTGGCTGGATACATATTTATGTGTGTGTGTGTGTGTGTGTGTGTGTGTGTGTATGTATATATATATATATATATATATATATATATATATAGGTGTTAGTGAAAATATCGAGTGTGTGTAATGTCAACAGATGTCTACTCGACTGCACCTGGTCATCTAGGCAGTTGATCGATAGATGTGCGAGATCAACCAATCCTCTAGGAAGGGGAATATTCCCTTAATGTGCAATTTCAGAGTTAATATATATAATTAGCATGGGGTGTAAGGGGTGCAAGGGAGCTTGACCTCTGCAAAAATTGTTTTTTTTTTTTTTTTTTAATTAGTAGTCGCATATGCCGAGGTTGTTTCTTGGCACATACATACTGACCATACTTGTCAACATCTTATTATGAGAAGTCTGGAGAAAGCCTAAAATAATGCAGGGGAAAGTTTTAAAAAAGCGAAAGATTTTAAATATTGCTCTTAAAAACTTAGAAAGCTTAAAAATCTGCTAGAATAACGTTTTGTGCCAGCACACCAGTGGAAAGGTATGATAGTGAGGCATCGACTTCTGTGTTTTCGGCTTTATGCAGTCAATATTTTACCAGTTGAGGACTGCAAGATGGCTGCACACTGATCAACAGCATAACTTCAGCTATTCCAGTTTGAAAATAGAAACTGAGAAAAAAAGAGTGCCATTAATTTTTTTTTTTTGGAAAAATTCAGTTACTGGCTAGTAAATACACTGCTTGGATGCCAACAAAGAAGAAATTTGGAAAACCTGAAAGAAAATCATCCAAAAAAGGTGAAGAGAAAATGATGTCTGGGACTGATTCTATAGCTGTTCAGCAAAAAGCAGTCCAAATGTCAGTTAGGTTCAGTCGATGGCTTCCATTAATTTAGAGGAAAAAATAAATAAATCAGCTGTACTCAGTGGTGATTAAAATAATTGAAACATTAAAGAGATATATCAATTCAAACAACAAAAGTCTGAACATATAGAAGAAGATTTAAGTCATTCAGGTCAACTGATAAAATTGCAAAAATCAGAGGCTGATATGACAAAAAAGCTGGCTGAGTATGAGGTTTCTCAAGCAGAACTGTTTAAAAAAATGTAGAGTTAGAGGACACAGCATGCAGAGGAAACCTGGGATTTTCTGCTCTAACAGAGATACTGGAAAGAACGTACTGTATTAATTTTATGGAACTATTTCTGATCACACACCAGTAAAAACTAAGATAAAAATGCAGCAGTATGAATATAAGGCATTGGCACATTTCCATCTACCTGTTAAATAGACAGGAATTTAAAGAATGAGTAGTGGAAATTACTTGAGAGTTATTAGGGAAGACAGAAATATCTTTAGAAGTTATAAGTAGTGACGGGGATAAAATGAAAATGGAGCTTAGAAATAGGGTCGAAAAAAGAAAGGAAGAGATATGGTTAAGACCTAGAGGAATTGACACAGGTTAAAGTATTGCAGAATAAGAGGGATCTCGCAGAACAAGAGGAGGAGCAAATGTAGAATGCTAAAGAAAATTAGGGAGTATCTGGATAATGTGCATGAGTTAGAATGAATGCAATTAAGTAACTATTTTTATAGCAACTGCAGAACACAAAAACATTTAGCACATTCATTTAGGCAGCATAACATTGAAATTGGGTTGCTACCTTTTCAAATGGCCATAGTGGGACATTTGCAGGACACACATCGGATTTTAGAGGCCGATACATACCCACGGTTAGTACAAAGGTTAGAACTTAACTTTTTTACCTAAATAAAACCTTATTCTTGTAGCAGTGTAGTTACTTATTATGTTTCTTGTAACATTTAGGTCTTTTAGATACAGAAATAACTATTTTATGCAACTATTACATAAAATATGGGACATAATTATGTCCTACAATCTCAGGACATTTGCCCTTTTTAAGATTTTTTGTCAGGACACAACTGCCCATAGAGGGACTGTCCCTCTCAAAGTGGGACAGGTGGTAACCCTACATTGAAAGGGTTGTTGCCAAACTCTGGGAAGCTATAACAAGAAAAATAACAAGAGATCCTGTGGAGGTTTTACAGATATTCTGGACATTTTATGAAGATTGTATAAAGCAGAGAAATGTGGAAGTCAAGAAAAGAGTACAAATGGAAATAATTATGGAAGATTTAATTATGCCAAGGACAGAGGTAACTGAGGCTCAGTACCTAACAGTTACGACTGAAGGTGATAAAAACAGTGATATATAATCAAGCTTCAAGAAAGACTGCAGAAACAGATGGTATTCCTATGGAAGTTTGGAAATTAGGATGAAAGAAAGGGATAAAAATCTGGAAGATTTTGTTTAACAGTATTTTAAAAGGAGGGGAAGCACCAACATCTTGGAAGAAAGCTTTGGTGGCTGTGGTACCTAAAGATGACAAAGACCCTTCAGATCCAGCTTCATATAGACCCATATCAATTTTAAACCACAATTTGAATGTATATGTCTGTGTTAGCTAAAACAATGGCAGAAGCATTGCCAGAATTGATAGATGTGGATCAGCATGGTTTTGTGGAGGAGGAGCAGACATTTGACAACATTAATGTAACAGTGATGATCCAGAGGGAAGCAAAATGTAAGAAAATACCTCAGTTGTTGGTGTGTCTTTATGCAAAAAAAAAAAAAAATGACAGAGTAATCTGGGATTTTATGAGCAGGGCATTGGAAGCATTTGTATTCCCTGGTACAATAGTAAGGTTAATTAGAAGGACATATGAGGGATCAGAGGCAAGAATTAAAGCTGTGTTTGAACAGAGGAACCAGGCAGAGGTGTCCTCTTTCCCTTTTGTTACTTACTTTATATTTAGAGCCATTGGCAGTGAAAATAAGGGACTAAGAAATACAAGGATGTAATTGTAATGGTAATCAATAAATGATGGCTTTATTTGCAAATGATATTATTTTGTACCTGATAAATCCAGAAAAGGACATCTCAGTGTCATGGAAATTTTTGAGACAGTTTCAGGTGTTTTTGAGATATAAAATTATTGAAGGTAAAACAAAGTCTGTAGCCATAAATTATGTAGGCAAATTGGTTCAGCAATACCCATGTTTATGGGGACATGATAAGATGAAGTATTTGCAAGTATTGATTAGAAAGGCTTCTGTTATGGCAACTAAGGATACTGTATGTGGGAAGAGACTAAACTAAAGATAATACAAAAACAGAGAAAGTCTTATTTATATATATATATATATATATATATATATATATATATATATATATATATATATATATATATATGTAAAACATATAAGCAGTGAAGATGTTTTTAGTCCCTTTAGTCTTGTGTATGGGTCAGGCATGCTTTTATCAATCTGAGGAGAAGTTGTGGACAATAATTAATAAAGAATTGAAGGAATTTATCTGGGAGAGAAAGAGGGCAAGAGTTAAGTAGGATATGTTGATCCTTCCAGTAGAACAAGGTGGTTTAGGTTTACCTGATTTGAAAGGATATTTTAGAGCCACACAGTTAAGGCTTATATACATTACACAAGCAGAACTTTATAATTCAAAGTGGAAAGGGAGGATGATAAAGCTGGGGGAAGTTCAAGAAATAGAGAGTGAGTGAGACTTTGGATGCAGATCCTTAAGGACAATAAGAACAACAATACAGAATATCATATTACATTCATAGAGTGGCAGAAAGTATTCTAACAACTAAGCCAGTTCTAGAATTGAGAAAGGAGGTTTTGCCAATAAGGCTGACTGCAAATAGGGGTACAGAAAATAGGCAAGAGGGGGCTGGAATTTACTGGAGAAACCTGGTGGAGCAAATAACTCAAGCAGGAAAGATAATAGAATGGGATGAGGCCAAAAAGACATTTGAATTGAAGGCTGGAAACTGCCCTCCCTATCAGGGCTTGATCTCAGAGTACGGTCAAAGAGAAAGGGATAGGGGAATTTTGAGTGAAAGACCTGCTCTGGTAGAGGTTTTAGTTGAATCTAGAACAGATACAGCTGTTAAAAAAAGAATATAAATGCTACATGTAAAGAAATCCCAATCCCTCTGCACCACACGCTCCAGAGACCTCAACATCATTACCAGAATTAACAGAACATGCTCGAGGGACAGGTTCATAACCCAGAGACTGCTTATGCTATGGAACAGACTTCCCATACATGTCAAGCAGAGCACCTCACTGACCCTCTGCAAGAGAAATCTTGATGAGTGGATGGGAAACAGAAAATTCAACCAGAGGATAACACCATTGGCTCTACTCAACAGGCACTGGGAACTAAGGTTGGGTGGCACTATGGCAGGGTAATCCTTTGGCTAAGCTTGTAAAGGCCCCAGGGCCATTAGCCTAGTACACACCTATGAATCTATGATAATTAGTAGGGCACTTAAAATATTGCAGAACTATACAAATCAATCAGAGGATGTTAGGAAAGAGTGAAAAAAGAGACTAGAAGGGCACTTTCAAAGAAAACAGTGGGGAGACATATTTATGGCTCCCAAGTGTGCAACCAAGTCCAGAAGGTTTAGGATCTTAGCTTGGAAGTATTTACATAGGTGTTTTTATATCCCGAACAGACTTCAAAGAAGTTTTCCTCAGGTAGGTAGCAAATGTTGGAGGTGTGTTGGAGAAGAAAGAGGTAACTGGGAACATAAGCTTTGGAAGTGTAATGAATTGGTAGTTTTTAAAAATTTCTACAGAGTACTCTGGCAGAAATATGGGGTAAGCAAATGGCTGTAAGTAAGGAAATTATTCTTTTGAGTTGGGATACAAGATCTGAATTGCCTAAACCTATTAAGGGCTTATTAAGTGTAATTCTGTTGTCTGCCAAAAAAAGCAATTACTAGAAAATAGAAGTCAAAATCTACGCCAGCTGTATTTAAGGTATTGAATATTATAAAAAGAGTTAAAGGAACTTTAAGAGGAATCTCTAGAAAACTGAAGGAACAAATTACGTAGAAGTAAATGGAAATTGTGGGAACTATACATGCATAATAATGTTCATGAGAAGGACCTGTGATGTTTAAGGGAAGGCACAAATTTAATATTTTTTTTTGTAATGCTGGACTGATGATAGTTGCAAAGAAAATATATGTGATGTATAGTGTATTTAAATTGAAAAATGTTAAAATGTTTATTTTTCTGTTAATGTATGTTTGGCCATGTCTTAAGTGATAATTTAATAAAGTTGTTAAAAATATTTTGCTAGTCGAATTTGGGTGTTTTCGCTAATGTGGTACAGCCATATATAGATAGATAGATAAACAGATTTTAATATGTTGTGGGTTTTCCAGCAGATTTTAATATGTTGTGGGTTTTCCTGCAGCCCTGAAGGTTGTGTTCACTTAACAGATAAGGCCAAACAGAGTTGCATGGGGGCTAGATATGATGTACTAACCACATTCATGATGCCACAGCTGGGACATACAGGGGATACACATGGTGTACAACCGCAAGTGTGAAAATTATAGAAATTTTACAAATATGCTGAGCTGGGGATATTTGAAGAGAAATTTCCTGAATGTTACTCACTGCAAAAGGCTTTTTCTTTATAAAATATTAACCAGTTATTTAGTTTCCCCATTGTATAGGTATGTAGCACATGCAGACTTGTAAGGATATAACAGTATATGCAAAGTTGTCATTGTATCTGGTTTATATAAAGAATGTATGTGTAGTTTCTTTTCAGGGAAGAAAATGTAGTTTATAGCCAGAACATATTTGTACTGTGTTGGTATAACATCAAATTTAAACTGTTTTATTTTTCCAAAACATGGATTTTTAGTCTTTGGAAATATGCCAAGGATGGACAATATGACCATCACACCTTCAGCACAGATCCTTTTTTTAATTCCTTACAGCTGAAACAGTAATTTAAACTTTGTGTGTAGTTGAATGTCCATGTATAATTCCTTGAAACTTTTACTAAGAAATGTTAGACAATGTGTGTGAAAGACTGCCTTATTTATGCAGGCAGCAAATGCAGGCCAGCACAGATTTTATAATTTAATAGTCTGCAAAACTCCGTATGATTCAGTGTATGTGAAGTGCAGATGTGAGTCTTCTTTTACTGTGAGAAATGCATTGTATATCCAAAAGATATGTTTATTGAGTTGGGATTTTATTATAATTAAATTTCATGCATATGTATCCACCAAAGTGATATCATTTTTGTCACTGTAAATATGTTAATGGTCCCTGCAATCACAGGCAGGTGTAAAATGCCTCATAAAATATGGAGTATGTGTTACATGCCCCCACGCTTGCATCATGCGGAGGACTGCTACTATACCCATGACTGATTTTCTGTCTTATTTGCATTATTTCAATGGATAGACTGGGGGTCCACATGATCCTGATTATGGTAAAAAGCAGGTATTGGAAATGAATAGATGAATGAGCTTATGAACATAAGATAAAGATATGCATGCATTTTGCACCTAAAATCAGACTAAGTACATTTTGTAGACAAGTGTCATGACATATTTTCCTTAGAATATAACTAGACATTCACACACCATTTTAGAGTAGTCCTAAGCAGGGAGGGACAGCTGTCGGCCTACATAGCCGCTGCACTGTTTTGTTCTGATCATTTCTCAGTAAACATTTACATATGACTGGTGTTCTGTCTGACAGATTCACCAAGTGTCACAATAATAATTCTGTGATGATGGAATAACTTCCAAACTGAAATATTTCCCCAAAATGTGGTATTTTCTGTCATTTAAGTATTGTAGCACAGAATAGTTTTTATCAATGCAGAATGACAAACACAAATTAAGGATCAACAGTTTATTTGCTTTAAACTAAATCATTTACTGTGCACAGTGTACAGTTGATTGTGAAAATGTTTTTACCCTAAAAATTGAAGAAAACATCAGACTGTTAGAGAGAGATGACCCTCAGTAAGTCGGGAGAATCCAGGTAAGAATGGCCATTTGAATGTCACAAACTGCAGCGTCTCTAAAACTATCAGTTTAGAGTAAGTATTTTGCTGCCAGCTTTTGTTCAGAGTGAAAGTATAAAAACAATGAGAAACATAAATATATTGAGTAATATATACCTTTTTAATTATTGCTTCAGAATAAAATACATGAAATGGAAATGCTCACATTAAATTCAAACTGCATCCTCCAGTGCCTTCAAGGCTATTAGGTGGATGCAGGGGTCCATTATAGCTGAGTATTCCAGTATCATTCCATATATATTTAAATAGAATAGATCATTAAATAAATGTACTTACTCTGAAATTTCCTTCATATGTATAGATTAATTTTATTGGAAGTCCTGAGCATATAATGTTTATAATTTATTTGTCTCCAACAACAGCAGTACAAATGATGAAGCAAAGCTGTTCCTGTGGTGGCATAAAACCTTAGAGTTAGCATTGCTGCAGACTGAGGATACTACTGTGCTTGATGCTGTAATTCAGGTATTTGTAAAACTGCAGACTCGACAGATTCAGCTTGCTGAGGAGAGGCTGTCTTCTGGAATCTTAGGAGCCATTGGACTTGGAAAGAAATCTCCCCTTTCAAACAGGTAAAACTTTATTTTTTTCACTTTTTTATTTTTTTTAAACAAGAAACATCTCTATTAAAGTTTAATTTATGACAGAGGCAGTCATACATGTATATAAATGAAAACAAACCATATTGACATAATCCCAGCTGCAAGCATTTTACATCACAAACTATATTGACATAATCATAGTTGCACACATTATACATCACTTATAATCTACCCAGTCATCGTCAGCCAAACATTACATAGCTCATTCAAGTCCTGCCTTCTCTTAAACCACATTCCTCCCCTGTATGTACTATCCCCACAAATCCCATGTTTCCCGTGTGCAATTTGCTCTTACTCTTTTTTAAAGATCCCAGTTCCAGTTGTTTTGTCTCTGTTACTATATTCACTACTTGTAGTACAGTTGGTGTAGACTTTGATTTCCATTTTCTAGTAATTGCTTTTTGACACCCACCATAATTAGTCTCAACAAGGCCTTACTGTGTCTAGGCAATTCCAGATGTTCTTTGTGTTTCACTGTTGTGGTCCTGACTGTGGGATTTCCTGCTGTGGAAGGCCTTGGCTGGCCCGACTATCAGAGTAAACATCTCTCTCTCCTCTTAAGGCTGGCAGACACCCTTCCCGGATGTCAGTACACTTGGGTATAAAGGGAGTCAATTGATGCCATGACATAAGTCTTTTCTTGCCGTTGGAGCCCAAAGCATTATTTCAGTGCATCGATCGATCTGCACCAGAGAGATCTTCTAAAGCTAAGTACCCCATTGGAGAACACTTTTTCTTGCTTTAACCCATGTCAGATAAAGTTAACAGTTGTCCCCATTGTTTTAAGCAAATCCCACACTGAGACTTTCATATGTTGTGTGTCACTTGTCTAGACGCAATTCATGACGTACGTAGTTGCCGTTTTTGCACTTGTTTCAGTTCTAGGGCTATCAGGCGTAGGGCCAAAAGCTTAGCTAGGCATCTTAGTCTACCATCTTCTTTGCATCATTCAATGGTGTCTGCTGGTCATCCTGAGGTTGAGCTCCCTAAGCGTAAGAAGGACAGGGAGAAAAGTCCCAAGTTTCCAGTCTCAGATGACAACCGTTCACCTTCTGCCAGTCCCCCAAGGCTCATTTTTATTGAGGAAGGCAATGTGCTTTCTAACCCCCCTTCTGCGACTGAGGTGGTGGTGCAGGCCTCTGTCGAGACCCATATGGAGTCCATCATGTTGTCAGGTTCCTCAGCTTCTGCACAGACCTTGGCTTTCAGTTTGTTGGTCAGGTCCAGAGTCGCTCAGCAGGCCTCAGTTTCCGATGAGTGATCCTGTACCGGTGACATTCCTTCAAAGTGTCAGCCAGCATTGGTTCTAACATACAAAGAGACTTGTGTCATGATTGTGGATGTACCTAAGCCCAAGGCCAAAGCTACTTCTAAGAAGGGTTCTACCTCAGGGCTTATACCTAGGCCTTTTGGCTCCCATTCCCTAGGTGATCATCAAGACCTGGTCAGGTTAGCTGAGGACCTTATCTCCTTTGTCAGAGCTAGGCAACCCCCTTTGAAGTCTTCCCCAAGAAAAAGGAAGATGGATGCTACCCCTGAGGTTTTCAATTAACCTCTTGATTCAGATGAGGATTCTGACCAGGAGGAGTCTGCCTTTGAGGAGGGAACGTTCCTTACTACTTTTGAAAATTCAGATTCTGAGGAGAATCTGCATTCAGCTTCACCTCCTGAAGACATCACTTTTGGGCAAACACTTCATGCTATGAGAGAACATTTCCAATGGGAGGCATGGGAATACTCACAATCTAAAAAGAGGGTTAGGGAGTTCCTCGACCTCCCAGAACACAAACTTTGGCTGTTCTTCCTGTATGGGAGGTGGTAGAGGGTGTTTTTATGGAGTCTTCCCTGAATCCAGATTCTCTACCTCCAGCCCATTGTAAACCAGACAGGTTTTACAGGGTGCTGGACTCACATAAATACCTATTCAGAAACCCCTCTGCCAACCCAGAGGTTATCACTCCAAGTCCCAAGAGAGCAAGAGTCAGCTCTTTAAATAACCTTTTACCTGCTGAGAAAGCAGGATCCTTGATAGTTTTGGTAAAATTAACCCTACAGTTGTTATCCTAGCCATGTGGGCCCTTAACTGCCAGTTTCCTGACTCAGTACTTCCAAAACATTATGCAGAGACAATGCCTGTCAGACAAGGAATTTCTCAGAGCATTAGGCTACATGGCATCTTGTATCCTCATGATCTTTCTGGCCAGGCTACGCATGAGGAAGCTCCATTGGTCCCTCAAGAATCTCTGGGGGCAGAACTCAAAATTCCTGCAGAGAGAAATTCAGCTGATCCCTTGCCTCAAGGAGGAATTTGCATGGTAGACATGGCATGTGCCTAGAGCCTGAGTCTTCCCTTCAGATTCATCCATCAGGGCCAAACTTTAACCACAGATGCTTCAGGGAGAGCCTAGGGGACTCATTTCCAACACCTTCAATCCCAGGGCAGATGAGAAAATCAGTTCAGACACAAGCACGTAAATTGGAAAGAGCTGGTGGCAGTACAAAAGGGCCGAGTCGCTTTAAAGGATCAGTGGAAACCAAGGGTCCTGCTTGTCAAAACAGACAAAACCACAGTCATGTGGTACATAAACAAGGGGGCACTCACTCTTACCCTCTTTGTTGATTAGGGATGCAAGTCTGGGAAATAGCTCACTCTCTGCGGTTACACCTCATGACACACAGTACCACCCAGGGACTCAAAACACTCTAGCAGATCATCAAAGCCGGAACTTGATGGATCCCCATGAGTGGCATCTGCATTGGGAAACATTTCTCAACATAGTCCAGAAGTGAGGATCTCCACAGGTAGACCTCTTTGGCACCAAAGAAAATGCTTAACTGAAAAGATTCTGTTCCAGGAGCAAACTGCCCACAGTCTGGAAGACAGATGCTTTCTCCTTCCTTTGGAGCCACATGTTCCTTTATGCATTTCCTGCCCTGCCTCTTCTTCCATGGGTCCTCCTAAAAATCAGGGAAGAAGGCCCAAGGGTAATTGATAGCCCCAGACTGGCCCAGGCAGCAATGGTATCCTCTGCTACTAAGTTTGACCAATGAAAATCCATGGCAGTTACCTCAGAGTGTGGACCCTCTGACTCATGATGGGGAGGATGGGCAGGGGTGGGGGTGGTTGTGCATACCAAACTACAGACTCTCAAACTCTCAGCTTGAATAATTTCCCAAAATAGTCCTTGGAGCATACCCTAAGGAGACAAGTTCAAATCATTCTCAAAGAGGCTAGAAGACCTATTACTAGGAACTCTTACTCAGCCAAGTGGAAAAGATTCTCCATTTGGTGTCAGCAGCCTCAATCCTAACTCAGCCAATATCTCTACCAGTTTAGATTACCTGGCTACCCTGCTTGACAGAGGCCTATCTTTTTCTTCCATCAAAATTTACTCTTGTGCCCTTTCAGCCCACATTCGTGCTCTTCTTATTATCTTTTCCCAATTAAGCAATTCCTAGAGACTACCCACACCTTCATGGGACCTCCATTTTTTCTAGAAAAATTGACACTACCCCACTTTGAACCAGCAGCTTTTGCTGAAATAAAATTCTTAACTTTTAAGACTGCCCTTTTACTGGCTATCACCTCAGCTAGGAGGGTCCCTGAGCTACAAACTGTCATGGCAGTGGATCCATTTCTCATATTCCACCCAGATTATCACTCAGGACTAATCCATCCTTTATGTCCAAGGTGGTCATGTATACATCCTTGAATCAAGCTATACACTTGCCCACCCTTTTCCCCAAGCCTCAAAACCGGGAGGAAATAATACTTCACTCTTTAGATGTGCACAGACAGCTTTGCTACAATCTTGTCAGAACTAAGTAAAAAAAATCAGACCAATTCTTTGTGTCCTTTGCCAGTGGCTCTGAAGAGAAGCCAGTCTCCAAACAGAGCATCTCCAAGTGGATCTGTTACTGTATTTCCTTTTTTTTTTACAACCACCATGGTAAAAAAGCCTCCCGAAACTGTAAAGACTCACTCTACTAGGGCCACTACTACCTCTGCTACCTTCCTGAAAGGAGTACCTACCAGATATGTTTTGGAAGCTACTACCTGATCATCTGTGCATACCTTTACCAAACACTACCACTTATCAACCTTCTACAAGTCTAGAGTAAGATTTGCCACTGCCATCTTGCAAGACATCCTCTCTTCTCCATAGTCTTCTTTCCACCCTCATCTCAGCTTTGGGAATCATCCCACAAGTCAGATACGGCAGTAGTGAAACACAGTGAACATAGTACAGTTGTGTACACTTACCATAAATGTAGGTGTTTGAGTATATTCACTGTTGCAGTCTTCTTTCCTTCCCTCTTTCCCCCTTTTGCCTACAGTAATAGTAGTCTGCTTCTATCTTCTTCACTAATCAGAGAGTCCCCTACATGTTTACCCTGCAAGAACCCCTTTTTCTACCTTTGACCTCTTGCATATGGTTCATCTTAGGGGCACCTACCTTCTAAGGGGCAAGAAAAAACTGATTTCACGGCATCAGCTGGCTCTCTTTATATCCAAGCATGCTGACATCGGAGAAGGGTGTCTGCCAGCCTTAGGAAGAGGGATATTTCTGGTAGTCAGGCTGGCAAGGGGTTCCACAGCAGGAAATCCCACATGCCAGGACTACAACAGTGAATATACTCAAACATCTAGATTTGTGGTAAGTGTACACAACTGTACTTTCTGTATCATAGCTCAGATAAATAATTTCCCCAGTTCCATCAGTTTTCCCACCCAGTATCTCCAAGACAGTAGTCTGCAGGGAATCATTAAAGTCTGCTAACTCATTACACTCCCAGAAAATATGTTCCCTTACCTCTTTTTTCCCCATCATACCTCCAATATTTGTTGTCCACCAGATGAAAATTCTCTGGAGTCTACTTGGGGTATAAAAATAACTGTGTATTGCATCTTTACTAGTAAAGGTCTAGGTTGCTTTCTCATAGCCAGGTTTGGAACATACACACAATGTGCCCTTTCAGTTAACAACTCCTGCTGTGGAACACTAGTCCAATTGCTTATTTGTGCTTTTATAAAATTAATACAATCTGTTCCTTCCAGCTTTTCTGGTACAGCTGAAAATCTCAGGTTTTCCGTATGTGTTTTTTTAATATCTCTTCTTGAGCAGTCTCATATTCAGCCAGTCTTTTCTTCATTTTTACCTCTGATTTTTGCAGTTTTATCAACTCATCTGAATACCTGTTTAAATCTTCTTCCATTTTTTCCAGCCTTTTGTTGTTTAAGTTGATATACTCCTCCTATATTTTGTTTATTTTAACCAGGTTTGTATGCTGCATTTGTCTTAATGCTTTTCTCTAGGTTATTGGAAGTCATGTCTGGAGTTTGCAGTGCATTTTGCTGAACATCTGCTGTACTTTTCCCAGTGTTTTTCCTCACCTTTTGTAAGTGATTTTCCTTCATGTCCTCTGTATTTCTTTTCTCCTGACATCCAGGCAGTGCACTGTAGCCAGTTACTGAAATTTACCCAGAAACACAAAAGTCCACTGACTTTCTCTGTTGATTTTCTGTTTTCATGCTGAGAAAGCTAGAATTAAGTTGTTACTCAGTGGGCAGCCATATTGGAAGTTGAGGTAAAACTTTGTTAACAGAATGTTAAGAAAAATGTCTTGGTCTATTTTTGTGTACTAAATATTGCAAAGTAGAAATACTAATTATTTTTCTAATGCAGATCAGCATACTAGCTGACCCATTCAACTTTTTAAAGTGGCAGTAATGCCTATCATTTTACTTTATCTAGTAGTGGTATTTACTGAGTTGTAAGTACTAATGGTGACCATTCTGCAACATTTTATACAGGGACCTGAGCAACTTAGTACATGTTCCTGGAACACTGCACTGTTTAATCGGGCTCTTAATTTTCTTTGGTTTTTACTTTGTGATATTCCTTTGCAGTTCCCCACAAGCAGTCACTTAAACCTGGATTAATCTTTGAGACAGTGTTATACTGCTGGACGACTCTGAAGGATATGTGCACCACAGAAGAGGAGTACACTGAGCACTTTTTATCAAACCTTCCCAACCCCTAGGTGCTGCATAGCTGCTAGGCATTCATGCAGTAGGCTTATACAGACATCTACAGGATGGATTTATGGTACTTAAGAGATGAAGTGGCAAATGTGAGGAGAACAGATTACAGGCAATTAAGCAACCTGCCACAGTACAACCCTTCCCCATCAGGACCACTGGAATCCTTCTTGGGATCATCAGTAGACTCCAAGCATGTGAAGCAGTCACTCAGTACTGGCTGCAGTGTTTTCACAGAGCAGTAACCAATTCAGCTCATTTTTAAAGAGGCCATATTATGCCCTGAGTTGGCGATGTTACTCTATTGTTCTTTCATGGAGACAAGGTCTTCCACTCACTTCAGCAAAAAATGGTGCCTAGGTAGAGACCAGTGTCAATGGAAATGAAATTCTCCCCTATTTGTTTCTTCTTAGAGAAAGGAAAAAATTTAGCATATGGCTTGGTTTCATAACCAGCTAACCCTTAAGAGTTCAAGCATCCACTGGAATATCAGTTTTTCAGTTACTGTTACAGGTTATAGGAAATAGCTGTATGTAAAGACAATAAATTTATAAATTATTCAGTCAGTGAAGTTTGCATCTTGAAAGCCTGAAGTTATCAGGAATGCTGACTTTTCTTCTGTCACTTCTGTCCACTCTGTTGGGAATTTGTTCCTGCTTGACAAGAGAGAAACAGTGTGTTCATTCCTTGATGTTGACTGTTGCATGGACAAGTATTGCAGCTGTTATCCAGGAGAATAATTTGGGTGTTTTGGCATGTTTTTGCTTTAAGGCCCTATCATGTACTACACATGTACAACAATCTGCTCAAGTCCGTGTGTGCACTGAGCACCCACAACAACATATCATATACCTCCCCTCAAGGCTGCCCTTTACCTCTCAAAGGCAGCAGTTTGGTGTAGTCTCCAGTTTCCTTTGGGGACTCTAACATGGAACTGCACACCTCAAGCACATGCCCCACATCTTTCCCCTGAAGTGAGGCAAGCTAATTTAAGGAACATCATTCCTTTCTGCTACCAGCCAGTACCAGCAACAACAGGCACCCAAGCCAGTGATTGACTTGGGTAACCTGGATTGTAGTCAAGGCCTTATTCCTTGATGCTGTCAAGACTGTTAGGACTGCTGACATAGGTTCATAGGTTCATACTAGGCTATCTGCCCTGGGGCATTTATAAGCCTAGCCCGAGTGTGTTTGGCTTTCGCCACCCTTAGATTTGAGTTTGCTGTGCCCTTTTTTAAGGTTAGTTTACTGTGCCTCTTTCTAGTAGTGACACAGAAGTAATCCCCGGGGTAAACCTACGATCTCCCATCCACTCATCAAGATTCCTCTTGAAGAGAGTCAGTGAGGTGCTCTGCCTGACATGGACTGGGATTCTGTTCCAAAGCGAAGGGAGCCTTTGGGTTATGAATCTGTCCCTCCAGCAAGTTCTGTTTATTTCTGTGCTGAGGTTCAAGTCCCTCGAGCGCATGGTTCTAAGGGATTTAGACTTTCTGAGGTGGAGCATGTCCATTAATTCTGGGTTGGACACAGCTTTGTATGTCAGGCATAGATCGCCTCGAAGTAGGCGGTATGCGACTGAGTAAAGCTGGAGTTTCTTTAACCTGGCAGCATATGGCATCTGTTTGAGTCCATTGATCCTCTTTGTGAGGTACTTTTGGAGTCTTTCTAGCTGCTGCAGGTGTCGGGTAAGGTACATCCCAAAAGGGGCATTGTATTCTATGATGGGCCTGATGAGGGATGAATAAAGGGGCATTATTACCTCCCTTGATCTAGATGTGAATCCTTTCATGATAAGGTAGGCTATGTAGAAGGTCTTTCTAACCACTTTGGCAATGTGGTTGTCAAAGGAGAGATTGCTATCAACTTGGGTCCCCAGATCCTTAATTACTTCTTCTGTATTTAATGGGTTACCACCTATGTGGTAATTGGTGGGCACTTTGTTTTTGCCAAAGGGTATGACTATACACTTCTTGGCATTTAGCTTTAGACCATGGCTTTGGCACCAGTTATCCGTCTCTGTGAGACCTTTTTGAAGGATGTTCATGTCAGCTGGAGAGTCAATTATGGCGCCCAGTTTGCAGTCAGCTGTGAACTTGGTCAGCCATAGTCCTCCCGTGCTGGCCTGTACCTCAGAAAAGTATATGCCAAACAAGAGAGGTCCCAGGACCGAGCCTTGTGGGATGCCACTTGTAACTGGTTTCGAGTCTTAAATGACTCCGGCAATTCTGACTTTGTGCGTTCTGTCTTTGAGCCAGTTAGCAACCCATATTGTGACATAGGGGTTTATGTTTAAGCTGGATAGCTTATCTATGATGCCCGAGTGGGGTATTGTGTCAAATGCCTTTGCGAGGTCCAGATAGGCTGTGTGGACTACCTTCCCTTCATCTATGGCCTTGGTGACTGTTTCGAAGAAGTCGACCAGGTTCAAGAGGCAGGATCTGTCCTTGACAAAGCCGAACTGAGTAGGATCCAGTGTCTGTAGGTCCCCAATTTCTTTGTTTATGAGTTCCATGATGATCCTCTCCATGGCCTTACAGATAAGGCTAGTCAGGCTTATGGGGCAATAGTTACCAGGGTCCGTTGAGGCACCACCTTTGTGGAGCGGGACCACTGTTGCTGTACACCATTCTTTGGGTACATATCCCGTAGTGAAGCTGAGATTGTACAGCAGTTTTACGTGAGGGTTTAGTTCTTCTTGGAGTTCATGTAGGACGCAACCCGGGACACAGTCTGGTCCCATTGAAGCAGTGTTTTTTGCCTTGGAGAGGGCGGCCTTCACCTGAGCATCTGAGATGTTAGGGAGGCTGCACTCTACTGGGATAGATATTTTCTCTTTGGGGGGGAGAAGTTTGCACTGAACCTGTCTGCCAGGATATTGCCAATGTCTGTGTGTTCAATGTATTTTTTGTCATTTCTAATCAACTCTGAGCATATCTGGGAGTTGCATCCCAGGTGCCTAACATAGCTAAAGAAAGCCTTGTGATTGTCTTTAGTGTCCTGTGCAATTTTTCTCTTGAAGCTGGCCTTGGAGGATTTTATGAGGGATCGTAATTTTTTGCTAGTACTGATCAGAGATGCCTTCCCTTTTAGGGATTTTGCTCTGTTATGTAGTAGCTTCCTCCTTCTGTTGTACAACTTGTTTATGGCTGCGGTCCACCAGACTGGAGGCCTGCCTTTGGACGCTTGGGTTTTGGTTTTGTTTTTGTTTGGGATAGCATGATCCATGCATTCCTGGAGGTGTCCATATAATGCGTTTATATAGGATTTTGTGGTTTGGGCCATAGTTTCCACTGGCCCTGGGGCCTTGAAGGATTCCACCTCGGATTTGAGAAGTGTGAAGTTCGCTTTTGAGAAGTTTTTCAGTGTAGTTTTCTGGGCTGGGGGTGGGGTCGGTTTGTGGATATCCAGTGAAATTAATTTATGGTCTGATTTTTGCAATGAGGGGAATACTTCTGGTGTGGAGCATAGGGTCCCCATGTTGGTGATGATCAGGTCAAGTATGTTTTCCCCTCTTGTAGGAGTTTTGACTAGTTGTTACATAGCATTTGAGTTTATAAATTCCAGGAACCTTTGGGCTAGGGTGTTGGGGCTTGAGTACTGCTCCCAGTCAATGTTTGGGTAGTTGAAGTCACCCAGTATAATGGTGTTTGGAGAGATCTTCATGTTCTCCAATGTTTTCAGGAAAGCCGAGTGGGATTCCTGATTTTGAGATGGTGGTCTGTAGCATGCTATAAACTGAAAGGCAGTTTTGCCCACTGTTAGTTGCACATGGATGGTTTCTGATGCTTCATGCAATGCCACTAACCTGGAGGTGTGGGTATCCTTGATAAATATGGATACTCCCCCTCCTTTAGTGGTTCAGTCCGAGTTTTGGGGCCAAAAAGCATGGTATGAGGTGTAACCTGGTAGTGCTGGGGAATTCTCTGGAGCCTTGAACCAGGTTTCTGTCACTGCACAGATATCGATGTTCTCCATACTGAGGAGAGATTCAAGTGCATGCATTTTGAGGTTTAGACTTCTGGCGTTTAGCAGCATTACCCTTAGTTTCTTGATCTTTATGTTTTCTAAGGAGGTGGGTTTGTCTTTTGAGCCTTGCCTAAAAAAGGCACTATGGGGGTGGCAAGAGCCTTTGCCGGTATCCGAAAGCCCAAGGGTGACAGGTGCAAGCCGTCCCTTGTGAAGCAACGTGGCTTGTCAAGCATGTCATCCCAGGCTGACAGGCACTGGATCCCCTTTGAATGACACCAAAATTTTAGCCAGTTGTTAAAATTGATCATTTTGTCTTTATACTGTGGCATCATTCTAGGTGAGGGTAAGATGCTGCTCAAGGTCAGGGTCATACCGGCCTGGGCTACATGATCAGAGAGCTCCTTTATGTCTCTTTTCATGTAGTTGAGGGAGGTACGTCTCAGGTCATTCACACCAGCATGTACTATAACCGAGTCATAGTTGTATTTGCTTTGGAATGACCTGAGTGCTTGCGTTATGTGGCGAATCCTAGCGCCAGACAGGCAGCTCACTGTGATCTTCTCCTTGTTCAGCCTGGTGAGCGGGACGTCAGTGTGTCTGACTATAGAATCACCTATTACAAGTGTGTCAGGTGTGTTGTTCTGCCTTAAGAGCTGTGACTGTTCTGCACACTGACTTTGTGAGCTATGTGTTGCACGTGTTTTGTTGTGGGGTAGCGTTTGTTTGGATGTCTGCTTTGAAGGTCTCTGCTGTTTAGGTAGATTTTTAATTAGAGCCTCCGAGTATGTTTTTGTGTGTTTGCGTGTTTGGATTGCTGTTGTGGTAGGACATGTGATTCCTTTGGCTGTACACAAGAGACCTTGAAGTGGTGAGAGCAGTGCTTTTCACAGAAGGACTAGATACTTTGGAGAGAGACTCTGAAGTTGAAAGATGCAGGAATAATGTGTTTATTTCTCTTCAAACAGCAAATGGAGCCATAAAGTATGATAACCATATTCACCAATTTGGCCTTTTGTACTGTTCTGTTAAATATGGCACCATGCTGGTAATTAGCCATCCTTCTGAAACGATTAACCACTCATAATCCTTTTATCAGGTTTTAGGAGCATCTGCCAGATTCCTTTGCTACTGTATGTAATAACTACTCACTTAAACTAGCAAAATGTGTAACAACAAAAATAGTGGCATTGAGAGGTGGTAGTTGTGAGATTTACTCATGACAGGTTTGATCCCAAGGGTGAAGTCCGTATGATCAAACAGATATGTCAGTCAGGAGAAAATCTCTGCTATAACTCCAACTACTTTTCCAGGACATTATTAATATGCTGTTTAAAGTTTCCTTTCACTTTTTCTTTTAATCAGTCATACAGTTGCTGAGCATGCATTGTGTGTTGCTTAGCTGTCATATGCTAGCTGACTTTATTATTTTAACTAAGTGAATTGAGGGTTAGGGAGATCATTCTACATCCTCATTTGAACAAATGATCACTCTTAGCAGTTAAATAGTCACACTTAGAGAGTCAACAGCAGTAAAATGCTCTTAGTCTTCTGAGGTAATAATCCGTTAACATAACCACATCTCCAAAGCACAGACACATCCCACTGGCATGATGGCAGCCTCATAGTGATGGCATGTGTAAGTCACAAGCCCAACAGAGAAATTTCCTACTGGTGGATTCATGTATTTTATGTGTTCACAGAATTAGCAGATGGTTACTGAATATTATTTGGTTACTCTCATAATAGGTTCTAGTTACAACAGTATGGCTGCTGAGAGTTATGGTGAAGTTTCATTTTATTTTAGTGATTTAACCTCTGATTTTATACTGTTTAGATAAAGTACACTTTTATGGTATGCATTTTTAGGTCACTAGATGTCACCGTTGACCAACTTGTTTCATTATTTTAATTGTATTTTAATGATGTCCTTCTGTTCACATGTTGCAGTATTCATAACAGTAGGGAGTTGCTGCCAGTAGCGCCGCCTTCCGGCCAGTATACCAAAGTCTGCTTCTGGCAGGTACGTGTGACATCCCCTGTCTGGGCCATAAACCGACGTAGGGTATAAAGGTAATGTCTGCACGCACCCTCCTCAGAAATTTCCTGCTGCAGTGAATGCCGGACTCCTGTTCCTGTTCGCCAGTTCCAAAAGCAGATCGTATTTTCAGATGACCATTAAAAGTCTCCAGACCAGACGACTGTTTCTCCTGTCGATACTGATAAGTGCCCTGTTGGATTTTCTATTTGCCTTTGATTATTGTTAAGTCTTACATGTCAGCTAGAAAAGGGAAGTGTGCTTGTGGGAGACAAATTCCTCACAAGGACGTGCACGAGAAGTGCGTTTTTTGCTTAGGCAAAGCCCATGACCATAGGTCCTTCCCCATTTGCAAATCGTTCATCACGAAAACCCTTCGTAGCTGTCTTCCTGCACTAAAATTGTATTTAGAAAATCAGAGACTCAGACATCTTGAGCTCACTATGGAAGGGAGGGTAGGCCTGTCCGAAGAGCCGCTGAGGAAGAATGCCAAGAAAGTTAGGCTGGAATCCAATGCTGCACCTCAGGCGTCCGAGAAGGTTCTTGAGGCTGATGAAAGCCTGGCATCGTCCCAGACATCTGTTTCCAAGACAGGCCCGAGAAACTTAATGGAAGCTGGGGTGGCAGAAACTTTTAGTACGTCCGCTGAGGCTATTTAGCTATCAGATCCTGATGGGGGAGGGGAACCACGTCTCAGTCAATCGGAGGGCCTTGCTCCTTCACTTCCACCCAGGCAGACATCTGCTCTGGTTCTCTCCCCACCAGTTATTCCCTTAAAGAAAAAGCAAAAAGTTAAACACCTGGAAACCCAACCAGTTCCTGGATGGGAAGTTTTTTCTCAAAGTCTTTTTAAGGATTTTCAGGCCTTACAGACACAACAGGCCCCACCAGCCCCCTCACCTCGACCTACTTTACAGGTGTCAGAGGAAGAGTACTCCTCTTCAGATGAATCTGTTTCATATGAATCCCAAACAGAGTCCCCAAAAGATTTCATCACCCCAGAGGAGGAGGATTCCATTACTCCTGAGTCTCCAGGGGAAGAAATCACCTTTGGAAACACAATCTCCCTCATGAGGGAGCATTTTAAATGGCAGGCATCTGAAGTATCTGACACTAAGAAAAGCTGCTTCGACCTTTTACAAATGGAGCAACCTTCTCCTTCAGCAGTTGGCCCCTTGTAACCTGCCTTCCAGGATGCTTTTTTGGCTGTTTCTCAATCCCCTGACTCACAACCACCAGCTTCTAAACAACTGGACTGATTCTACAAGGTCCCTCAGGATACCCAGTACCTCTTTAGGAACCCACTGGCAGACCCAGCAGTTATTACTGTCTCTGCTGACAAATCATCTAGGCAGCTGCCTTCGACTGCTCTTTATCCCACAGACAAAGACAGCAAATTCATGGACAGACTAGGGAAGAAAGTTTATACCTTCTCTACTCTGGCTATAAGAGCTCTCAATTACCAAACACACATGGCTAGATATGTCCTGGATACCATTACCAAGGCCTCCACATTACGATCTATGGCACCAGATTCTCCCATAAAATCACAAATTAATATCCTCCTCTTCACTGCATCCCAAGTAACTAGGCACTCAATAAAGTGCAGTTATGATGCTGTGGAAGCCTCATCTAAGTCTGCTGCATCTGGATTAGTCTTGAGGTGAAATTCTTGGGTGAGACTACAACTACTACCCATGGATGTGCAAACAAAATTGTTGGATGCACTCCTGGATAATAAAGCTCTGTTTGGGCAAGCCTCAGCAGAACTCTGGTGTTTCCTATACCAAGATACCACAGGAATTATCCACAAAAACCTTCCTTTGTAGAAGGCAGTCCTTATACTCTGCTCCACAGTCTAAAGGATGCAGACAAACCAGGAAAAACTCTACTCCAAGATTTCCAACCATTTCTTCCACTACGCCCTTTCGAGGCCAGTCTGACCACTCCAGACCGCCTCCTCTGTGACTACCCACCTTTGCGCCAAAACACCCCACTTTCCCTCCATCTCATCCTCTCCCCTCCTGGCGAATAATCACATCAGAACCATGGGTACTCTCCATCATTCAGTCCTGTCATTCAACAACTTCTAGATCAAGGTACCATACCATCAAAGAAACATAGACTTTTACTCCAGAATGTTTCTGGTACCAAGGGAAGGACAGCCCATGGAGGCCAATCCTAGACCTATCCTTTCTAAACCTCTTTTTCAAATTTCCCAGTTTCACAATGATTACCTTACCCCTGCTCTTACCACTCATTCCAACTCAGGCTTTCATGGTAGCCCTGGATTTGAAGGATGCCTACCTACACATCCCTATTCACCCAGATTACAGGAAAAAACTCAGATTTGCAATAGGCTCTTGCCATCTGCAATTCTCTGCCTTGCCCTTTGGACTCTCTACTGCTCCATGAGTGTTCACAAAGTGCCTGGCCCCCATCATTACTCACTGCAGGACTCAGGGTATTCAGATATACCCACACCTGGATGACCTGCTCATTCTTCATCAAGACCGCCCAGTCCTCCTAGTACATCTACAACAGGTAATCTCCACCCTATCTCAGTTAGAGTTCACCATAAACCACGAAAAGTCTCACCTGATCCCCTCTCAGGACCTAGTTTTCCTGGGAACAGAAGAAATGAAAGCCTTCATTCCAGATCAAAGAATCCTAGACCTTTGTCTGTACTTCCAAAAACACCTCTCCCACACTTCTTTGCCGTCTCGAGAAATTTTAAGAATTCTAGGCCACATGGCATCACTCATACCCATGTTGCCTCTGGCAAAACTCCACAGGCGAAAAATCCAGTGGGCTAAGGTCCTGAAAAACTTATGGAGTCAACACTCCCAGCCCCTGGACACCCCCCTCCCCTTACTTCAGTGTTTGAAGAAGAAATTCGATTGGTGGATATCAGCTGTCCATCTCAACCAGGGGACCCACCTTCAGGTCCCTGCACCCCTCCAACAGGTCTCCACAGATGCTTCCGACTTGGGGTGGGGGCAGTGCTACTTACAAACCAAAAACAACTCTCGGTGCAAGGCACATGGTCCAACCCAAGACAAAAGGACCATATCAACATTAAAGAAATGAGGGCTTTACAGTTGGCCCTACTAACCTTCAAATCAGCCCTTCAGCCAGGAACCCTGAACATAATGACAGTCCTGTGGTACATAAACAAGCAGGGGGGACCAAAGTCCTACCCTCTGTGCAGTCTAGCAATCCAGATCTGGACCCTAGCAATATCTCTCCACATTTATCTGGTTGCTGTTTCTATCCCTTTAACAGAGAATGTCATGGCAGACTTCCTGAGCAGAACTTCAGCTCCCAGTAATGAATGGATGCTTCACAGGGAAGTATTTCTGGACATAATCCACAGGTAGGATATTACACAAGCAGATCTTTTTGCCTCCACCCAGAAAAGACAGATGCCCAAATTCTGCACAAGGAATCCACATCACAAGTGTGGAAAGTGGACGCCTTCTCCTTCTCTTGGGAGGGAATGTAGCTATATGCTCTCCCCCCCCCCTTCACCTTAATTCAGAAAGTCCTTCTGAAAATACAGATCAACAATCCAAAAATCCTACTGGTGACCCCCCTTTCACCAAAACAGCATTGGTTTCCCTTCCTATACTTACTAGCCAAGGGCAGTCACCACAGGTTACCCCACCGAATGGACCTGCTTACACAGGACAGGGAATCCCTACTACACCCTCAAGTGAACAATCTGAAATTAACCTTATGGGTGATAGAGTTTAGATCCCCTACAGACACCTATACTCATAGGATGTACTCAGTGTTCTGCAGGAGGCCAGAAAACCTAGTACCAGGAGAAACTATGTATCCCCCAAATGGAACAGATTCTCCTACTGGTGTCAATAGAAAAACCAGGGACCTCTAACTACGTCTAGACCTATGGTCCTTTCCTATTTGTGTGAGCTACGTCACTCAGGACTAACATGCTCATCAGACAAAGTGCATTTATCTGCCATCTCTGCCTGTCTCCCCTCCTCTGGCTTCCAGACTGGAGGTCAAACTTTTCCTCAAAGGGGTTCTTCACATCAGGCCTCCCAAGAAACCTATCCCTCCCCTTTGGGATCTGAAGTTTGTACTAGCAAAACTTATATTGCCACCCTTTGAACCAGCTCATACAGTATTCCTGAAGCAATGCACACTGAAAACAGTTCTACTAGTGGCCCTCACATCCGCCAGGAGGATATCAGAGATACAAGCCCTCATGGTTACCTCTCCCTACCTTATTTTCCACAAGGACAGAGTTGCTCTCAGGACCAACTCTTCCTTCGTGCCTAAGGTGGTTAATAAATTCTCACTAAACCAGACCATTAAACTAATGGTTTTCTACCCTCAACCACAAAATTCCTCAGAAGGACTCTCCATTACTTAGAGGTCAACAGACAACTGAGGTATTTAGACAAAACCTAACCTACCAGAAAGTCACATCAACTTTTCATCTCCTTCCACCTGAGAACTGTAGGGAAGGCAGTCTCCAAGCAAACCATTTCTTTATAGATTTTTAAATCCATTACCTTATGCTACTCTTAACATGGAAAATCCCTGCATGGTCAAGTCAAACTTCACTCCACCAGGCAGCTGCCTCCTCAGCTGCCTTTTTCAAAGGAATTGACAATGCTTCCATCCTGGAAGCTGCCACTTGGACTTCTGTTGACACCTTTTTCCAGACATTACAAGCTGGACCTAGCCTCTAGAGCTAGGGCAGGGTTCACCAGGTCTGTCCTCCAAGGACACATTGACCAGGGAACTAAATCCTCCACCCAGAATCATACCTAAAAGTTCTGGTACTCTCCCTACTGTTATGAGTACTGCAACATGTGAATAGAAGGACATGGAATAGTTGTGTAAGAACTTACCATAACCTTAGATGTCCTTCTCTTCCATGTTGCAGTATTCAATCCCCCCCACCTACCCCTCTACCATCTTACATTCCATAATGACTTGTGGGGACATAACCCTTCTAGCCCCCAGTTTCTACACTAAATACAAACTTCCTGCTACCCTGACTCTAGCCTACATGTAATTCTAAAGGATCCCTTGGGACCCTTCTACCCACAGGAGTACTACTGTATGCGGTAGTTCATTCTGAGGAGGGTGCGTGCAGATGTCACCTTTATACCCTATGTTGGTTTAAGGGATGTCACACATACCTTCCAGAAACAAAGACTTTGGTATACTGGCCAGAAGGCGGCACTGCTGGCAGCAACTCCCTACTATTATGAATACTGCAACACGGATGAGAAGGACATCAAAGATTATGGTATGTTCTTACATAACTATTCTTTTTTTCTTGTGGACTATTTTGTTTTGTATGTATTTATTATCATATATATTAATTAATATTTTTATCCCACACAATTTAGTGATCATGGATGTATTTTCATTACTACATTTGGGTGATCATGGATGTATTTTCATTACTACATTTGGATATTTATGGAATTGTTTATGAGTGTGACTTAGTTCTAATTGGTTTATTGGGTATTTTCTCTCATTGGTCATTTATTTTTTTAATTGAGTATATATTAATGAACATGATTTTACTTATTTATTCATCTGAAGAAGTCTATGCTTGGCAGGACGAAAACTCATGTTATATTTTTAGCGTTAATGTTTTTAATGTTTAATAAAACAGCAGTGATTCCGTGGTACATTGTTGGTGTGCTCTGTGGAGTTGTGCTTGATTTTGTTTTTTGTGTTCCTGGTTGTATTAGCACACTGTGTCCTCTGTTTTTGGGTTAAATGAAAAAGAGTGCTGAAACTCTGGAAAAAGATGTGTAAAAGAATTTTTTCGAGAATATTAATGACCTAAACAATATAGATATTAATATGATTGTGTATGGATATTATAAGAAGAAATAATATGTGAGAAGGTTAGATAATTTGTTTTATGTAAATTGGGTTTTTTGGGATGAAAGATTGAATGAAATGCTGTTTAATGGGAAATGGATTTTGTCAGATCTTTTGTGAAAATTAGATTATGGTTCTGGAAGGAGTGGGGGTCAATTATGGAAAAATAACAGTAAGGATATTATAAGAAAAATGGTAAGTAGTAAAAAAAATAGAAATGTTTATATACATGCTTGTAAATAACATTTTTATGTTGTGTTAAACAAAGGACCCTACTGTTTTCTGTAGGTACTGTGGGTTCTTTATCATTCCCCTGAGCAGCAGATGGGACCTTGGTTTTACCATGTGATCTGAAAGATGACACACTCAGGAGTACAACACCCTCATACGCTGCACTGCAATGTCAGCATTCCATTTACCTGCTGTGAGAATGGAATCCACAGCCTTCTGTACCAAAGGCGACTGTGCTTCCGGTTGTGCCTCTGATACTCTACAGTACTGTCATCAATTCCCTTCTCATTTTACATGAGGTTGGCCACTTCTCTCAATTCGGAAACACTCCCCTGCCTTCTTCAACAGTCTTTCCCACCTGTCACGACTCTTCTTTTTCACAGACCATCCAGCTGTGTCTCCTTTTGCCTATTTTACTGTCTCTCCCATGTCTGCTTTACCAGATTGTCTTCTGCCTTCCCACATATGTAACTGAGCCACCACAATCTGTTCTTTTTAACCTTCTCTGTAATAATGGCTAGTTTGTCTTCCACTATGATGTCCTTATTTCTTTGTGTCACAGTGTACATCCTACTACCCATCTCAGTCACTTCTTCTCCATCATCTCAAGCTACATCAGTTGCTTTGCCCTCACTGCTCAGGTTTCCTGGCCATACAGAAGCAGTCATTGTACTCTGTTGTACACCTTACTTTTCAGGTTCTTTTGCCACACACTACTACTGACAGTTTGTAGCAACTCTGATTCAGATTTCCTTTCTTGTAAACCAGACCTCCTAGATACCAGAAGCTGTTAATCTGTTCTACTGATTTCCCTTCTGCCTCAGTTTTAAGCTGTTCCTGATTCCCCCATTTGCTGTCATGATCTTTATGTTGTCTGTACTCAGTTTCATCAAATGTGCTTTCAGTTTTGCATTCCAGTCCCCGATCATCTGTTGAAGTTCCTGTGTAAACTCTGTTTGTAGTGTGACATCATCTACGTGCAGCAGCTTTTTTGAGCTATCCTGTCCATCACTAGTATGAACTGAAGTAGGGTCAGAGATGAACCCTGTTGCAGAATCCCTCTGTTTGTACTTTTGCCATTAGGTCCATGTGTATTGCTTGCACTGATTACCAGTGTTATCAGAAATTTAAACCATCACAGGATTGCCCAAATCAGCTTTTTTGGGACCTGGTTACGGGCTGTACCCAAGTGTAGGAATTCCCAGTTGGACTCTCTATTCCCAAGCTTCTTTTGTACTATCCATCTGAAACATAAGGTCAGTTGTATTACACCCTCATCTGAATCTAGACTGCCAGTCTCCTGTCTTAATTTCCACTTTCTGTGTTTTTCTTTATCAGTCATCCTCTCCAACAGTTTCATGCAGAATGACAGGAGTTTACTGCCCTGTAGTGCCTGCAGTTGTCAGTATCTCCTGGAATATTGTAAACTTGCACTAGAATGCTTATATTTCAGATTTATTGAATATACCGCTGTGCTATTTCTACCCTAATACATCCACTGTTTCGATCATATCTGCTGTGACTTCATCCAAGCCTGCCACTATCCCTGACCTCATTGGAGCTTCTTCTAGGGTGGTTTCTTCTTCCTCTTTCACTGTAGACTATGCATGCAGCAGTACTACTTAGTGGGGATTTTCTTCATTCAGAAGCTCTTTGAAATACTTCTGTCTATCCCTGATGTTCTCTGGCTGGTCAGCAGAATGTTGTATCCATTATGAATGGCATCTGCCAACTATCCTCTTTAGCTCTGTGTTGTCAGCATAGCTTCTTTGTACCATCTGCTGTGTAACTTTGCAGAAGCTGGTAAAGTTTTTCTGAGAATATGTTTGTTTACATTGCAGATGCTCTGTTAGCCAAACACTATCTTCTTTTCTGTCTCCCACTTTTTCCTGTACTCCTTCATTCTTCTGATTATTTCCTGCAGAAACAATCTACAACCAGTTTTCCTTATGTCCTTTATTGTAATGCCTGACTCTACTTACATTTGCTGCATGCTTTACTGAAAACAAATTACAGGTTTTGTGCTGGTTTTACATTTTTCTTTTGAACTCATTCATTTCAGCTTAGAAAGGCTTTCTGTTACCAATGTGTGCTTCTGTAAGTACAACATCATTTTTACATCACAGTTGACTGTTCCTGAAGTTAATTTTTCTGGACTGTGTTTGCTGTCTTTAAACTGTAACTGCAGCATCACAATAGAACGCACATACTTTTTTTATTCTTGCGTGTTAAAAGATCCACATCTTGTGTAACCATGGAGCTAGCAACTTTGAGTGTGTGTGTGTGTGTGTGTTTGTGTGGCGGGGGGGTATGTCAGTGCAGGGTGCTTGCCTTTCTGCAGAAGCATCACATTTATATTATGTATTTTGTTTTCATAGATTATTTTTGTTTTAAAAAAATTGTGCTCAAACAGTTAAGATTTGTGAATGAACACTTACTTATTTTGAAGGTGATAAAATCGGTTGATCTTAAGACAGGTAAAATAATGGTTCCCTTGGTAATGAAGGATAAAGTGCATAGAAGAATGTTGTCTTTCATAGTGTTGAATAGAGTCCGGTCTAAATGTCGCCATCTTTCAGTTGTACGAGGAACAGCTAAACCTAAGAAAAACATTAATTTGATTGCATCAGGAGTTGTGTATTCCTTAAAAGAACTAGATGTCTCTTGTTAATCACCGTGACATTTGGTAGTTTATTCCATGCATCAGCTGCTCTCTCAGAGAACCAATTAGTACATGTCTTGCTCCTGTAGAATCTTTTACATAGGTTGTCTGAAGATTCTCTACTACTTTTTGATAACCCCCAATATTCCCAGAGGTAGATGTCTCTATAAATGCCCCATATACCTGAATAAGGTCTCCTCTTAAATTTATATATGAGACACTGTACAAGTTCAGATATTTTAGTCTTTCTTAGTAACTTAAATTTCATATCTATGGACAACCTTTTTATATTTCCACTGTACTCTTTCCAGTTTACTCATGCTGGTTTTCTTATAAGGTTTCCATTTTGTTATCCCATACTCAGGTTTGGGTCTAACGTAACTAACAGACGATGACTTCTTCATTTATGATCGCCTAGAATTATCAATCTTTTTATACAACCGATATTTCTATAACTGTCATTAACCAGTTGGTTGGTATGATTAGAAAACCTCAAGGCTGGATCTACCTATATACTCAGGTCCTTAAATAAATCAATAGTTTCAATCAGTGTGTGCTGTATTAAATATTCACCTTCCAGTTTATGTCTCCCAAAGCTCATATGCTCAGTTTTTGATGTATTGATGATTTATCAGCCTATTATTCTCCTTTGCCGAAATAGGCAATTTAGTGAAATTCTTTTGCAGTCGAGCCTCATCTTTAATTTATGTAATCAGTTTAGCCACTTCAAGTCATCTGCATACAGACTGTATAACACCTCAGATGAAAAAGACAGATCTGAAAGATATAATCTAAACAAGTATGTGCCTAGGACAGAGCCCTGCGGGACACCCTGACTGTAACCTTGAATTGCTGTATGATACTTGCCATGTCCTATTTGTAAGCCTTGCAGCTGCCCATCTTATCAAGAGTACATCAATACCTAGTTGTACTAATTTCTTGATCAGCATTTTGTATATGAACCTGTCAAATGCTGAAGTTAAATCTATATAAATTATATCACAGCACAACTTTTCATTCATAGTTGTTGTTATGTTGTTACAGAACATCATGTTACAGGTGATAATGGATCTATTTTTAACATATGCATGTTGATATATGGTTTCAGGTTACCAACCTTTCCAGTTCCAACAATAACTTCTCCAGTATTACCATCTCTGTTATTTTACCATAACATAAAAGTAAACTTAAGGATTTGTATGACTTTGGATTTGTCCTACTTCCTGTCTTTCCCTTAACAAGTACATGTCTCCAGTCTTATGGAATCTCCCCATATTTATATGACCTAGTAAATAATAGATATAAAAGTACTGTAAGTTCTTATTGAAGTTTTCTCAGCTCATTATTATTAATTCCATCTCCTCCCTGTGCTTTGTTTGGATCCAGTTTGCATAGTTCTTTTTCAGTATAATCTAATTTGACTTCAGTATCTGAAATTACCTGGATGTTACTATCACCCCCTTTGTGGAGCCAAACTCCCTACAGAAGATTTTGTAAATATATTTAGAATTTGTTGTGACTGAGAATATATTTTATAATCGACACCCAGTTTATCTAAGTGTATGTCTTTACTCCTATCTTGTATATCTATTAAAATGGTTTCCTGTTTTGTGCAGTGTCTTTATATATATATATATATATATATATATATATATATATGTATATGTATATATATATATATTCAAATTTTTCTTGATCTTGTCTCATACTGTTTAATTTGTCTGTCCAGCTTGTTTATTTTAGTTTTCAAAGTTGTAGTTCAACCTCTTTTCTATTTCTTAGATTTTTTTGTCTCTCACTTTAATAAAATATCGTGTTCGTAAGGAAGTATTTCCTTTTGACGTTGTGTGCCTGGATCCCAATGTTAATTTTTTTTATTTTTTGTATTCAAACAATTTCTCTTTCATAACCTTTCACATTCCTTCTCCAGTTTTTCCACTGAACACCTCACTCCAATTAGTTTTACATAGTGACTGTTTTGCTTCCATAACATAGTCTGTTATTAAGCTTCTGTGCATTGATTAAGATTAGAGTTTGGCAGAATTATCTAACAAGAAATTAACCTTTATAACCTCATGATTACTGCACATCAACGGTGGTAAAACATGACATGAAGCAACAGTAATTTCTTTATGAATACAAACAATGTCTAGTATGTTCCCTTCCCTGGTAGGGTTTTTTTACAATCTGAAGCAATTATTGTTCCTAAACATTACTTTGCGAATAATTTCCTTTCTTTAATATTATTCAAGTCTGTTTTTGGTAAATTTAAGACAAAATCCTCTGTCATTATTATGCTTCCCTCTTGTTTTTCATCCAAGAAATGTATGAACTCCTGTATGTTATTAGCACTTGAATTTGGTGGTCTGTACACTCTAACAGTTGTGATATATTCCAGGGTTGTCTTTATTTTCACAGTTACACAGTCTATAGTCTTGGTGTTGTCACTGAAATGTAAAAGTCACAGATCTCGTAACTGTCTTTATTTCCGATCATAACACCTCCACCTAATTTTTGTTAGACTGTCTGTTACAGTAAAAACATGGTTTCAAGTCATTGTTCTTTAACCATGTTTCACAGACAATGAGAACATCAATTTTGTGGGACGGTAGCAAATTTTCCAGTAAAAACAAAAAGCATTATTAATTCTTTCCAGTAAAAACAAAAAGCATTATTAATTCTTTCCAGTAAAAACAAAAAGCATTCTTAATTCTCCTAGCATTAACAACCATCAGAGATGCATCAAATGTTGCTATCTGTGATTTTTAACCTGGCAAAATCCTGTTTGCATTTGTCAAATATCGCACTGTATCTGCTGCAAAAATTCTCTACCTGGATCTTGACAAGTGAACGCCATCCTGTCTGAACAAGTTTGTAATTTAGGTCCGGATGCTGTGCACATTTTTTTTTAAAAGGGACATTTTTTCATGTAGGTATTTATCTAAAAAATCTTTCATTCATGGTAACCTGACTCTCATTTCTGTATGTGATTTGTGAAAAATATACCCTAACACCTGTACAAGCTATGCTATCTAACAGGGTTGTAACTTCAGTACTAATTGTCATACAGTCCTTGTGGATGAGATTGTTTGTACCAACATGAATTAAAACAGATCCGTATTTCCTTACATTAAGGCATTCTAAGGCCTATCTCACATCCTCTATTTTTGCTCCTGGCAAGTGTAACACTATTTGTTGTTCATTATTTTCTTTTCAGGTATTAAATATCAGCTCTTCTAATAATGGAATCTCCAATTACAGGAATATCTTGTTTGACGAGATCTGAAGAATCTTTAACTTCTAATTCAGTATTATCTGCTCTATCAGTTGTTACAAAGGAATGATCTTCATCACCATTGCTCGTATTAATATAACTGTTTTCATTGCTCATTACATTTGCAAGCATGCAAGTCTCATCCACCTGACTTTGTCCATATACAGCTTGAGCTATGTTGTCAACATCTCCTTCTCCTCTTTTTTTATTTCGTAATGTTCTTCAATCCTGCCACATTCAGTTTTAATTTTCTTCCCTTTCACCTGCCCCTTGCTACTTTTTTCCACCTTCTGATTTGTAAAACTTATGCCTTTTTCTGTAGATTGATGGTATTCTGATAGAAAATTTTATCATTCCATGTAATCTTTGTGTTACACAACAAAGCAGTGTCCTTTTTACTATATATTTTCTTTGCTTTACAGAGATTTATCAGTTTATTTTTCTTCCTTGTTATTTGTGATATGCTGTGAATCCTCAGCTTGCTGAATACTTGCATCTGGAATTCCAAATTTGCCAGTATATTATCTTGTTCAGTAGGGGTTAAGTGACCTTTACAGACAATAGACACTTCCTTTCCTAGGCTAAATGTGTTTTATTTGCTCTTTGTCTTACATTATTTAACTCATCAGTCCAGTCATTTATATATGTAACAACAGTTCTCCAAGCCATGCCAATTATACAGCTGCAATAGTCATCATTAAATCTAGGTTTACTGGTAAGCCAATCATCCAATTTTTGTCATGAGGAACACAGATCACAGTGTTATCAGGTGTTACCTTTAAATGTATGTAGCATTTAATACAAGATATTTGTGCTTTAGCAAATCATTAATGGCACACTCATGTAAGGAATCCATATTCAACTGCAAGTCAGTAAAGATTTCTGAAAGAAATCAGTAATCAAAATCAGTAACCACAGAATACAAAGAGAATTGAAATAAACTTCTATAAATAAAATCACATAGTGTAAAACTAAATATTAAATTAAGTACAGTAAAGTTGCTGCATTGACCATACAAGTTGTGAACGTCAGACAAAAGCTGGAATTTCTTTACATCGCGCTCGAATGCCAACAGTAGCTTTTATTTATTTTTATTTTATTTTATTTTACATTTGTTGACCAGGATTGTCCGAGTGAGCTGAAGAGTCATTTTTCAGTGGAGGCCCGGGGAGAAAAGCTCCAACATATTATACAATTTTCATTATAAATTAGCATTAAAAAAATGTTACAGGATTATTACAAGGCATTAAGTAGCAAGACAATGTTATACAGTGTCAATAATCAGGACTATACCATAACTATTTCAAGATGTATCAAAAGAAATATGTCACTAAGATGAGTATAGTTTTGGGGTAAGTGGTTACAAAAACCCAGTTTTATCATAATGTAGTTGCATGAAGGCAAGACAATTACAATAGAATGTTTCTCTGAGGCAATTTGCTTAGTAGATTTTAGAAGACAGTAGAAAGAGTAGTCAATGAAGATTAGAGCGTGCTAGTGAGAAGAGTGAGTTAAGGGCAGAAAGTAGATTAAGGTGTGAGAAGTACGGGATGTTTAAGGAGGGAGAGTGCAGTGGCAGGAGCAGTGACTTTTAAAGTGCTCTTTAGTGGCTGTCTTAAATTGTTTAGGATGTGTAAGGATCCTGATTTCTAGTGGGAGCCTATTCCAGGCAATAGTGGAGTGATAGCTGTACATGTTGCATCAAGATTTAGACTTGGGTTTGTAGATTTGTAGTAGGTCTTGGTTAGAGCTTTGGAGAGGTCTGGAGGGAGAATAATGAGAGATGAGGGGGGATAGTGCTGGGCATAGGAAGGCTGGTATAGGATAGAATAGATGATCTGGAGCTGAGAGAAGAAGCTGGTGAGGTAATTCAAGCCAGTTTAGGTGTTTTAGAGAGAGAGAGAGACACTGATGGGATTTGTAGGTTTGTTGGGCAGCAAATCTAGCTACCTTGTTATAGGTAGATTCAAGTTTGGTCAGGAGTTCTGAGTTAAGATTTGTGAGAATTTGAGAATTGTACATTAGACTGGGTAGAAGGTAGGTAAGAAAGAGAGTAATCTTGGTTTCAGAGGTAAGGAATTTCTTGTTACAGTAAAGGAGCCCTAGTTTTGAATGAGTTTTTGATACAGTTATTAACATGCAAGTCAATTTTAAGCTAATCGTCGATGGTTACGCCTAAGAGCTTAGTACTGGATTCTACCTGAATGGGAGTGTTACTAAGGGACTGTATGGAGAAGAAGGGTTTAATATTGTTGAACTTTTTAGGTAGGAAGAGTAACAGCTTTGTTTTTTTTTTAGGTTTAAGGATGAGCTGGTTGTTGGAGCCATGTTTCAACTAAGTTAAAAGATGCCTGAGTAGCTGAGAAGAGTATAGAGGGAGAGCTGGCTGTGGTGATGACTGTAGAGTCATCTGCTTATTGCGCTAAAGATGACTGAGGACAGGATGTATAGAGCTGATTAGTAAAGATATTAAAAAGTAAAGGCCCTAGGATAGACCCTTGAGGTACACCCATTTTTACAGGGAGAGGAGGGGAGAGTGCAGATTGCCATCTCACTGATTGAGATCCATAAGTGAGGTAGCTGGAGAACCATGCAACAGTATCAGAGGAGAAGTTGAGGTTATGCAGTTTGTGCAGCAGAAGAAAGTTTGGGACAGTATTGAAAGCTTTTGAGAGGTCCAAAAATAGGCAAGAAATAGGTTTATGGTCGTCCATGGCTATAGAGACAGTGTTGAGGAAGGATAATAGAGCTGTAGTGGTGCTGTGTTTGGGTCTGAAGCCGTGTTCAGTGGGTGTAAGCATATTTTCCTGTATTAGATGCTGCATAACTTGTTTATGAATACATTTTTCTAGTACTTTAGAGAGAGGGGAGAGGATGGTGATAGGTTTAAAGTTGGATATATCAGAATCGTTACCTCCTTTGTGTATAGGTAGAGTGTAGCATTGTTTCCAGATGGAAGGGACTTTAGATTCAGAGACAGAGCAATTAATTAGGATAGATACAGGGAGAGCAAGAGAGTCAGCTGTTAGCAGAAGAAAAGTGGAAGGAATATTGTCAGCTTATGCTGAGCATGGTTTTAATTTAGAGAGTAGAGTTTTGATGTAGCTAGTAGGTACAGGTTTGAGGGAGAAGGTAGTTGAGGAGATAGTATTATTAGTAGGTTCAGAAAAGTTGGAGCTGTTAGTAGTAGAGGAGTTTGGGTTAGGGTTCAGTAGCTTAGATATTGAATCGATAAAATAGGTATTGAAGATAGTGGCAGTTTTTTTGGATGTCTTGTCTGGGCATGGATTGGGGGAGCTAAGATTACCGGGATATAATATTTGGTTAATAGAATTCCAGAATATTTTAGGATTAGATTTTAGGGCTGTGGGAGGTTTTTTATAGAAGTCCTTTTTATCTTTATTTATGTGTTTTTTTGTCAGATTTCTGAGTTCTTTATATTTTTGTAAGTATGCAGGGAGCTTAGTTTGTGACCATTTTTTCCGTAATTTGTCTCTAGTTATCATAAGGGTACGAATGGCTTTTAAAAGCCACGGAGATATGGTGGACTTAATTTGGACTTTGCGAGGGGGGAGCAAGTGAGTCTAAGATGCTAAGGAAGGTGGAGTTGAAAGCTAGGACTGCTTCTTCTAGTGGGAGTTGGGTAAGGAATTTCCAGTTTACTTTAGAGAGGAAGACATTAAAGGTTTCTGGATAGAAGTTAGAGAGTTTGTGACAAGTGATAAATCTAGGAGGTTTAGAGAAGTGGGGAGTGAACCTAAGCACTTTTATAGGGGAGTGATCTCTCAGGGTGTTTGGTAGAGTTTCAGGGTTATGATATTTGGAAGAATTAGATACAAGTACCCAGTCAATAAGAGTACTAGATGTGTCAGAGTTGTTTGTATGGGTAGGTTGGGAGATTAGCTGTGTAAAGCCATATAAATTAATATGAGTATTAGAGTTTGGATTACTGAGTGTTAACCAGTTAATGTTGACATCCCCAAGGAGGATAGTTTCATTGGGGATGTGTTGAGAAAAGTATGAAAGAATATTTTCAAGCAGAGGATTGTTGTCTTCTGGAGGAATATAGATGGCTGCTACTGTGATAGTGGTGGGGTCATTTATTTTAAGGTTAGCTGTAAGTAGTTCAGCAGGATAAAAGGATGGGATAGGTTTCATAATACTTGTAGTAGTGAGGTGGTTGGTGTAAAGGATGGCTATGCCACCCCCTTTTTTGTTTTGGCAATTTATGTGGAGTATATTATAACCAGGGGGGAGAATGTCTTTATCAGAGGTTTGGGGTTTTAGCCAAGTCTCTGTTAGAGTGATGACATCAAGGGTGTGGGAGGCTATCCAGGCATGGATTTCACTAACTTTGTTTAGAATACTACAGGCATTCATAGAGTAAAAGGAAATATGTTTATTTGGAGAGGATGACTTTATTAAGTAGGTAAAGGTAGAGTTATGCATGGTGGGGTGATGGATGGGCCCAGGATTTGGATGCATATCTCCTGATAGAAGCAGGGCTACATGAAGTTGGTAAATTTTGAAATTAAATGGGTTGTAAGTCTAGTACTTAGTCTTGGTTTTAGAGCTAGAGAGTGGGGGGGAGAAAGTTTGATTTTAGGCAGAGAGATGTTCATGGAAAAGATATAGAAAGAGATTTTAATAGAGTACTGCAGAGATGAGAAGATTACTGCAGTGGTGGTGCTGCGGTAGCGTTGTCACCTCACAGTAAGACGCTGTCTGGTTTGATTCTCAGCTAGAGCGTCTTCTGCGTGGAGACATGCGTCAATGGGCATACCTTCGTTGAAGGTTGTGCGTCAGGGCTGGCAACTCGGCATGTAAAAATCTTCTGCCAATCATTAGCGGACCGGAGTTCCGCTGTGGCGACCCGTAACCGGGAAAAGCCGAAAGAAACAGCAGCAGCACCAGCAACTGCAGAGATGAGAAGCAGTTAGTAGGGGGATTAGTTGGATCTCTATGGACAGGTGGTAATGGAGTAGTACAAGACGTAAGATTGAGAAGGAGAAGTAATGGAGGCAAGAGGAAAATAGAGAGGGTTGCAAAAGCCATGGCACCTCTTTTTAACAGTAGAGATGAATAAATCACAAACCAAGACAGGATTGTTTAGTTAAGCTTAGGACTGTCCTGTCTGCAGTCTGTGTGAATTTATAGCTGACTAGGCCCCTTGGGATGGCTACAGTTTCCTTGTCTATAACCTATCCCTTTCTAACAACAAATAATCAAAACTAAAGGTAAAACAGCAAAATATAAATCAAAATAAATCGTCTTGTTTACAAGCGATACCTTCCTTCCTACAAGCAGTAAATAACAGTGGTAAATGTATATATATATATATATATATATATATATATATATATATATATATATATATAAAACTGCGGTGGTGATGCTGCGGTAGCGTTGTCGCCTCACAGTAAGACGTTGTCCTGTTCGATTCCCAGCTAAAGCGTCTTCTGTGTGGAGACATGCATGAATGGGCATACCTTCGTTTGAAGGTTGTGTGTCAGGGCTGGCAACTCGGCACGTAAAAGTCTACTGCCAATCATTAGCGGGCCGGAGTTCCACTGTGGCGACCCCTAGCCGAACGACACAACAATATATATATATATATATATATATATATATATATATATATATATATATATATAAATTCAGATACAAATTTCCCCTACCAGGCTTCCACACAGTCAATTACAAACCAAGACAGGATTGTTTAGATAAACTTTGGATTGTGCTGTCTGTAGTCCGTATGAATTTCTAGCTGACTCTGCCCCTTGGGATGGCAAGTGTTTGCCTGCCTGAAACGTAACCCTTTCTAACAAACAGTGAAAATTAAAGGTAAAACAACAAAATATAATTCAAAGTAAATCTTCTTCTCTACAAGCTATCCCTTTCTTCCTACAAACAGTGAAAAACAGTGGTAGAAAGCAAAATACAAGTTCAAATAAAAATTCTCTACTAGACAACTGCACAGTCAATCACAAACCAAGACAGGATTGTGTAGATAAGCTCATGGGCGTCATTTGATAATAAATGCGTCTCTCTGAAAGTTACAGGACTATATGTGGTCATTAAATAATGTTGCTTTTCATCGAATTGGCAGAAACAAGAACATGGTTAAAGTCAGAAAGGTTTAATGAATTTCACTTTAACTTTAAATCTGGTGTGATGCACTTTGAAGAGTGGGGGTATCATTTTTAGGACGTAGAGAATATGGCTTAGCATTTGAAATGTACATTGGCTGTAATTACAAACCTCATATTTTCCCAAGCCAGATGTAATTTAATAACATCGGTCTGCTCCATTCACGAAGGTGGGTAATCAGTGTGAGATTCAATTAGTTGTTCACCTGTCAAGAAATGGTGTTATAAGTGAGCTATTCACATGTCCCTCCAAGAACTCAAGTAATAACTCTAATGTTTAAACTTTAAGGTTCAACATGTTTAGCTTTTTGTGGTGAAAAACAATTTTTTAATCTTGAAAACATTTTTAATACTGTAAATAAGGGATAGACCACAAGAAATATTGTCAGAAAAAAATGTTACTGCAAACACAAACCAAGTAAGAAAAAAAAATGAGCACTCCAAGCTTTGCTATGTTTTTTTCATCAATTTATTCCAATAACAAGTAAAAACATACCATAAAACAAGGCTCCATTGATCAGTGACATTGCTTTTAAGTCCAAGAAAGTTCTTGTAAACACAAAACCACCAGTAATCCAGAGTAGTCAGTATTACTAGTAATGTCTTTCGGCTTTTCCCGGTTAGGGGTCGCCACAGCGGAACTCCGGTCCGCTAATGATTGGCAGAGGATTTTTACGGTGCCGAGTTGCCAGCCCAACGCCCAACCTTCAAAGGAGGCACACCCATTCACACACGCACCTACCTGCATGTCTTTATACATCACTCGACCACGGGGAGGACATGCAGACTCCACACAGAAGACGCTCCACCTGAGAATCGAACGGGAGAACCTCCTGCTGTGAGGTGACAATGCTAACCTCTGCAGTCAGTATTACTGTTTTGTAAAAACACTAGAGCAGTTCTTTTAAAAGCAGGTGAAAAAATACCTGTAGTGCTGTTTAAGTACAAAGTCCAATGCAATTCTTGTAGAAGCAAAGCTTCAGCAACCAAAAAAAGTTTAAATCCTAGCGCTTTCTTCTCTCTGCACAGAGACTTTTTCAAAGGAAGTGTAAACCAGTTCACTTCCCTGTTTTTATTTCAAGTCCTAACCAGTCATGTAATGCCAAAACCAGCCCCATTTAAAGGGATAAAACACATTCTACATATCCCTTTCTTTCCATCCTAATCATTTCTTGTAAGAAACCTTTAATAAACCCATGTAAATATTAATCCATATACTAACCATAAAAAAACTAAAAAATATAAATATATATCTAAAAATATATATATGCATTGTAGTTTGTAACAGGTATATTTATACATACTCTATAAGGTGTTAAAAATCTGTAATGTGAAAGTATTTTGTTTTTTTATTTATTACTGTCATTTTATGTGTGCGTTTTTTTATGTATTCTAATACTGCTTTCACTTTTCCAAGGCTTTTAGTCTTAACACACACATTATTGAGCACAGATCATTTAAACCAGGCCAGCTACCAGCATTCAAGGACAGCTGCCATTGGAGTTCCTCTTTTTCCAGTCTAAGACTCCAAGGTCCCCCTCTTTTTTTGTTGATTAACCTGCTCTAAAACCACAAATTTAAATTTGTGGTCCGGGTGCCCTTGAGTATGTATTTACAATGCATTAGTCATCCTTTCTTTTCTCATGTCGTATGTATGTTCGTATATTCTCTCTTTTAGGGTACGCTCGGTTTTTCCAACATAAAAAGCGGGATAGTCCTGACACATAGCTACATATACCACTCCCTTTGTGAAACAATCAAACTTACCCCTCATGTTTATATGTCTCCCTCTTATCTTAATCTGTTGAGTTTCCTGAACATACTTACAGTAAGCACACCGCCCACATTTTCTTATTATATTAATAGTTTGTTTTATTTCTCTAGGCCTCTCCAGTAGTTGTTTCATGGTTACCCCCTTACGGTATACTCTATGGTTAATTTTTCCTACAAAATATTCCTACATGTTAAGAGGGATGTTTGAAAAAGGAGGTTACCCACCAAACTTGATGGATAATGTATATCAAGAAGTAGTGAATAAAACAAATAGGGGGCATTTTAAGCCTATATTACATTCAATACCAGTACAAGAGGAGGATGGACCAGTTATTGAAAGGATAATTGGTAGTAAAAAAGTAAACAGATTTAAACATGTATTTGTAACAACTTTTGCTATCGAAAGCTGTTGTATAAGAGGAATAATACAAAATAATTGGTCTATTATTATGGAAGAAGAAACATGTAGGAATATTTTGGAGGTAAAACCAACCATAGTGTACCGTAAGGGGGTAACCATGAAACAACTATTGGAGCATTATTTATGACTAAGCCTAAGAGTGTCAAATATAAAAAAAAAAATCTGCAATGTATACCAAGTTGTTGTTGTGGATTCTAAAAGCTGTTACAAACAACTTGCTGCTTTAAGCCACTCCAGCACCTAAACAATGGTTTTAAGAATCTACAGTGAGAAAGAAATAGCTGTCAGAACTTTTAGTATAAACAAGTGCTGTATATCTTTAAAGAGAATGGATCAAATGTCTGGCAGAAGTTAAAGACTCGTTTGTAAATTGAATTTACATGCTATTTACTTGGGTAGCCAACAGATTGTCATCTTTTAACTTTTCATTAGGTAAATATTCTGTTGCTGTTTCCTAAAATTGTACACTGTTTATGAATCCCACTCACAAAGAAAAAAAATTCCGTATAACTGTTTATTGATTTTCATACTTGCTTCTTCTGTCTAAATTTTAATTGAAATAGCAGGAATGGGAAGAATTGCATAACTGAGCCATTGCTTACATGTTATTACAAAATATTATCCATTATATTTGTGATTAAACACTGACATAATGTGAAACCGTCCATGTCAGTTTTTGTCAGCATTTTGTTGAAGAGTTAAGAAAACAAAAAATTTGCAAGTCTCATACTAGCTAGTAAAAAATGTTCATTTATAAAGATCTGTATGTTAGAACTGGAAATAGTAAAATGTTTACCTACTTTATTAATTTGGTGTTTTTCTCTGTTACATTTGGTACATTTAGTAGTTGTTTTCTAAATGAGGGTTTGGCTGTATCTAGGGTTACCACCTGTCCCACTTTGGCCATTTGAAAAGGTGGCAACCCTAGATGTGTCTAGCTCCTGTTGACTCACCATTAGTCCACACACAGAATGTAATACATCATCTTTGTTCTTGAGTTACGTGTGCGGTTCTAATAGCGAATGTAGTACAAGTGCTACAGCTGACCTTTTTATTTATTTGAAACACAGTACAGTTTATTGTTTTGAAAATTTGTAAATGTTACCCAGTGTAATTGTTTATTTACGTCAGACCAATATTACATAGACATTTGCAAATCCCTGTTGAATTTTTTTTTTTGTTAATTAAAAACATGCTAACATCTCATTTGGTGTTACTGAGGGTTCTGTGGTTTTACATGGCTGAAAAATATAATGTAACTGAATGGTCTTCCTTGGCTGATTTCTTGATGCAGATCTACTTCAACATGGCGATTGGGAATTACTTGCAGGTAGTAAGTAGTATCCTGTGAGTAAATGTCTGAAAACTAATCACATTGGCAGTCCCACTGCAGAAAAGTGGTAAGACAGAGGCAATTAATGCACCCTTGAGTAGTTACTAATGCAGAGGTTTCTGATGCAAAAATAGAAAAGATGTCACACTCTTGGTAAATTCAGAGAATGGAGTAGTAGCAAGGGCATTTCTGTTTTCAAAAAGCTTAACTTTCATAGAAGAAAACACATACTTTTATCATTAAAGGAGAGATTAATAATACTAATACTTTTCTCATGTCAGGTCAAGAAAGTAAAACAAAACTAACCTTGAAAGCCTCATTTAATCTTATGTTTTTGTATTCCATAGGTTTAGAATTGTTGCCCGCAGTATGTCTGCTTTCTTGTTAGTTCAGGTTCCTGCAGATAATCGTATTCGACTGAAACCTGGCACTGAATTGCAACTTTCACACAAAGCACAACAGGTACAGTATTAATGAATATGTGACAGTTAAGACTAGAAGTTCTCCTAGGTCAGAAAATTACAGATCCATTGGAAGACGTATTATTAGTAATGTTTGTACATGGTTTTGATTCCAAAGGTAGCTTAAGTGTGTGTGTGTGTGTGGGGGGGGGGGGGCAGGGGGCATTTCATTTTTGCATTATAAACCTAAAAACAGAATCAAAGTTTTTTTTTTGTTTTGTTTTTTTTTTTGCCATCCTGGTAAATGTCTTTGCTGTCATGGGTTTCTTTCGTTCCACTGAAAGTTATGTCTAGCATGACTCTGCCTCTCTTCTGCTATGAAAATGTGCTTTTCTGCTTTATGGTTAAGCTTCTGTGGAGGTGAGAAATCCTTTCATTTGAGAGTGGAGGTACCTATACAGCAATTACACTGCCAGTGCTCATAATTTCATTGTGGCTTGATTTATCTTCTTTTGTGGCTGGGCATAGAGTGCATGTGCACACTTACATGTATGCAAACACTGTAGCTATCTGCTTGTAAATTATTTAATTGATATGTACCATGCTGCTGTCCTCCTGAGTGAATGTTGCAACCTTCTCATGGATGAACAGTGCAGACTTCTGGTAGGTGAACACTGCAAATCTTAATCACTGACATCAAGAAAGGAGAACTAGTTATCAACTTCTCAAACCCTTCCTGCAAATCATTACAACCCCCCCTTCACTGAATTATTAACTTTCCAGTACCTTGGACAGTAGTTGGACCTTAGTTACTGGTGGTAAATGTAGACATTTTATCCGTGGATCATTGGGCCTGCTGGTGTGTTATTTGTTTATTCATTATTTCATTCATTCTCTAGTTGCTTTATTTGTCCAGCCCAGGGCCATGGAAGTGATGGCACCTGTTGTAACACTCGGTGGACACAGCAGAGTCATTTTATTTAAAAATGTGCTGTGGACACTGCCTCTTTTCAGTTTAGAATCTCTTACTTATAACTTTTTTTTAGTTTTGAGATTACAAGGTAATGACTTCAGAGTGCTTATAGCAACAGCTCAGATCTGAAAAACCAAAATGCACTGCAGTCTAACAAAGATTACAACTGAGCAATTATTGTAACAAACGCTGGCATGTAGCTGCTAGATAATTAATCCCTGACTGAAATCAGTAATATAATGAATAAAACTGTAACCTAGAAAAAAGCTATTACTGGCATTGCTTCAAAATGTTTAAATAAATCAGAGTTTGCATAAACAAACCAGTACAGCAGTATCAGAATAATGTAAGTCTATATGACAAAAGCAGCTGCATTGACAAAGGTTAGAAAAGTGATAGTACTGGTATCAGATGTGTTAGCAGTAATATCAGCAACATTACCAGACAGTGTCTTGAGTCAAAAGGTGAGGATGGGGGCCAAGAGAATTTAATAGTACTTTAATGTATGCTGACAATTAGCTCATTTATACCTTGCCCCACGTTTAACTTGAGGTGACTAGGAAAAACTCCAGTGTTCTCAGTAGTTAATGAGACACCCAAAGAAGAGCATATGCTTAGACTGCCTATATGCTGAGATATCTGTAACTCATCATGGCAGATTTTTGGCTCTAGTTGACAGCAGTCTAAGGCATCTGGATATTGGGGCAACTTCCATTTGCAAATTATTCCATTTTTAACTCTCAGAGTGTTTATGGACAGATAAACTTCACTGCTTTTGGAAAATTAGGAGATAAAAACACAAATAAGTAAAACAACTCGTCTAGGAAAAGATTAACTTTTAATCAGCTGTGTAAATGCACACAGAAGACCAAAAGTTTAAGGCAGTTCCAAAAGATGTATGTCCTAGTGCCAAGAGTTCTTGTATTTAAACATCTCCAACAAGTTGAAGAAGTAGCTGGAAAGAGTACTGCAGTGGTTCATCAGTATAAAATAATTTATGGAGAGATAGCCATAAAAATATTCACCATTTTGTGTCCACTGTAATGTGACAAGGGGACTGCAGTATATTTTCCAAGGAAGGATGTTGAACTAGAGAGCTGGGAGCTAGCAACGTGGTTAAGTACATTCTGAACAAATTCATGGATAAATTGAATAATAAAGAAATAAAAGTTGGATAAGCATCCAGCCCATCAGTCATCCAGCTATATTAGCACTATATTGGAAAATGACAATACTGCTGGATGTGGGCATGTGCGTGCATGCCGTGCCAACTTTGTCTTTAATGTAATGCTCTATTGGGTTGTAGAAGTTGCAGTGTTCTGGATCTAGAGCAAAGGAGACATGGAACGTCTTCAAAAGATTTAAGCGCGAACCTTGAAATAAATGAAAGTAAATATACAATACCTTCTTCCACCAAGCTGTGTAAAGGAAGGATTCCAAGAGGGACTAGAAGTCAGGAGGGACATCTAATGTAAGGAGCAACTAGAAACACAAATCTGCAGGATCTACAGCCCTAAAAAGAGACCTCTGAAGACCAGAAAAGATTGTTCACAAACTGCAATTTGTTGATTAAATGGCAATTCTTCATTAGCCCTAGAGCTAATGTTCATAGCCAGATGCAATTCATTGGAAAGGGGCAGAAATTAAGATTATTTTCCTTAAGCAGTGTTGAAGAAATCTGGCTAGTGTGCTAAAGGAGGTCATCTTCATTTAGGTACCAGAAAAGAATAATTTTTAGTATAGATGTGTTATGACATACTAATCGACAAGGGATGAAAAGCCTACATTTATCTTTAGCAACATAATGTTTTATATATATGTACACACCCTGCCTTGAGTTTTACCTGGGTTCCACAAGAAAGCTAAGATTTGCTGTTCCATTTCTGAAAAAGACAAATGTGTTAATAAAGAGACACAAATTCGTTAACAGGGACTGGGAATTTTCTTTATTAAGAGTTCTTATATTAGTAAGAAGAGAGCCAGACTTGCACCCAAATATTTAATGAAGTTAGAGTCCCACTGAAACTGTATAAACTGGGAAGTGTGGGTGGGGTGGTGTCCCTTAGAGCAGAAGATTTTGACAAGTTGACCATACAGCCAGAAAAAGACTGACAGTGTTGAAGGCTACTCCAGCATTTTGGGATAGTAGCTACATAGGGTCTATATTAGAACATCGAAGTTTCAGAACTTTGAATGTTCTAATATCGATCCCTATTCAGCGAAAGCTGAAAATATCGAAGCAACAGAAAACCAAATTTTTTCTTAGGGAAAGAATTTCCGTTTCTGTTGCTTCGGTATTTTCAGCGCTGTGGTGGAAAGTTACGGGTCGGGTTCAGGTAAGTGTGCGATTGAGTGCAAGTTAGGTGAGTTAGGGTTAGGGTGCAGGTTAGGTAAGTGTGCGATTGTGTGGACGTGAGGGTTAGGGCGGGTTAGGTGAGTAAGGGATAGGGTGCGGGTCAGGTAATGTGCGATTGTGTGGACGTGAGGGTTAGGGCGGGGTAGGTGAGTTAGAGTTAGGGTGCAGGTGAGGTGAATGCGCGATAGTGATGGACCTTAGGGTTAGGGTTTGGGTTAAGTGGATAGTTAGTGGTGTGTGTATAGTTTAGTGTAGGTTTAGGTGTAAGATTTTAGGTGTATGTGTGTGGATTGCTGCTTGCTTGGTGTGCTTGTGTTGTGTGTATGTGTTTTGGAACAGCAATTTTTTTCACTAGGAAAAAATTCGCTGTTCTGTATGTTCGATGTTTTCAGCTTTCGCTAAATAGGGGTCGATATTAGAGCATTCGAAGTTTTAAAACTTTGATGTTCTAATATAGACCCGATACATAGTTTGGAAGCATCAAAAAGATGTCATCAGCAAGAGAGAAATTTGATTTACTAAAAATCCTAAAACATTGTTTGAAGAAGAAGATGCCAGTACCATTCTTAAAGCCTGTGCCAGGGGTTCATTATCAGTTATACAAACATACAAAGCTGTCATACTCCACTTTGGATACCAAGAGAGGAAGAAATATGAGGCCAGTCTAATAGCAGCAGCAGAAAATCCTGGATATATAATGTGTAGGGACTTATGATTAGAGTCCAAAATAAACAATAAAGTTTCTTGGAGGCCATTTTTTGCTTGGGCTAAAGGGAAGTCTCTCTGTTGATCAGTGGCAGTGGAAAACATTGAGCAGCCTGCCTGTCCCTGTGGGAGTGGTTACTGACTCGAAACTGTAGTTTTATTGGCCATTTTGGGTCAATTCCAAACTCCTTCATTTTCCTCTCTTAAAACCCTCTCTTGCGCGGTTTTGCACGTTTTTGTGCATAGCGCAACAGCGGGCAGCGCCGCCTAATTGGGTTTAAACTATTCCTGGCTCCACAAAGTCTGCTCTTCACTTTTTCCCTTAGAACTGCTCTATGTCTCAATTTAAACACCATATTCTCATTCTAAGGCCCTTCACTGGTCCAATTAAGTAATCCTACAAGTTAGCACTATTAAACCATAAGCACTACTTACTCTTATACTCTCTACGATTACCCTGTCCTCTACTGGTCCATCTTAAATTCAGTTTCCCTATATTACTCTAGCATGTCCAAAGGTCAGTCAATGGTTTCCTCTCCAGTCCAGCTGGTGAATCTGGGAATTTTGAGGCAATGTTAAAACTGTCTCATGTACACGGACAACCCTTTCCTCCTCCAAACAGGTTCAAATATATGTGAGAGATGCAACTATTTAGCCAAACTGGAGGCTGAGCTCTCTCATCTCAAAACTGGTGTAACCAGTCAGGAGGAGAAGGTAACCTCACACAACACATTTCCAGTATCACATAGTCCCACCACATCAGTGAACCAAACACATAAATACACAAAAACATACTCGGAGGCTCTAAATAAAAATCTACCTAAGCAACAGAGACCTCCAAAGCAGACATCCAAGCAAACGCTACCTCAAAACAAAACACGCACAACACATAGCCCACAAAGTCAGTGTGCCAAGCAGCCACAGCCCTTAAGGCTGAATAACACACCTGATACTCTTGTAATAGGTGACTCTATTGTCAGACACACTGACGTCCCGCTCACCAGGCTGAATAAAGAGAAGGTCATGGTGAGCTGCCTGTCGGGTGCTAGGATCCGCCACATAACGCAAGCACTCCGGTCACTCCAAAGCAAATACAAATATGACTCAGTCATTGTACATGCTGGTGTGAATGACCTGAGATGTACCTCCATGGACTACATGAAAAGAGACATAGAGGAGCTCTCTGATCATGTAGCCCAGGCTGGTATGACCCCGACCTTGAGCAGCATCTTACCCTCACCTAGAATGATGCCACAGTACAAAGGCAAAATGATTGATTTTAACAGTTGACTAAAATTTTGGTGTCATTCAAAGGGGATCCAGTGTCTGTCAGCCTGGGATGACATGCTCGACAAGCCACGTTGCTTCGCTAGGGACGGCTTGCACCTGTCACCACTGGGCTTTCGGATATTGGCAAAGGCTCTTGCCACCCCCATAGTGCCTTTTTTAGGCAAGGCTCAAAAGTCAAACCCACCCCCATAGAAAGCACAAGGAACATGAAACTAAGGGTAATGCTGCTTAACGCCAGAAGTCTTAACCTCAAGATGCACGCACTCAAAGCTCTCCTCAGTATGGAGAACATTGATATCTGTGCAGTGACAGAAACCTGGTTCAAGGCTCCAGAGAGCACCCCAGCACTACCAGGCTATACCTCATATCATGCTTTTCGGCCCCAAATCCCGGACTGAACCACAAAAGGAGGGGGAGTTTCCATATTTATCAAGGATATCCACACCTCCAGGTTAGTGGCATTGCACGAAGTATCGGAGACCATCCATGTGCAACTAACAGTGGGCAAGACTGCTTTTCAGTTTATAGCATCCTACAGACCACCCTCTCAAAGTCAGGAATCCCACTCGGCTTTCCTGAAAACATTGGAGAACATGAAGATCTCTCCGAACACCATTATATTGGGTGACTTCAACTGCCCAAACATTGACTGGGAGCACTACTCAAGCCCCAGCACCTTAGCCCAAAGGTTCCTGGAAATTCAAATGCTATGGAACAACTAGTCACCACTCCCACAAAAGGGGACAACATACTAGACCTGATCATTACCAACATGGGGACTCTATGCTCCACACCAGAAGTATATCCCTCATTGGTAAGATCAGACCATAAATTAATTTCACTGGATGTCCACATCCCGACCCCACCCCAAGCCCAATAAACCACAGTGAAAAACTTCTCAAAAGCGAACTTCTCACTTCTCAAAACCAAAGTGGAATCCTTCTAGGGCCCTGGGCCAGTGGAAACTATGGCCCAAACTGCAGAATCCTATATAAACGCATTCTACGGACATCTCCAGGAATGCATGGATCATGCTATCCCAAACAAAACGAAGACCCAATCATCCAAAGGCAGGCGTCCAGTCTGGTGGACCCCTGCCATAAATAAACTGTACAACAGAAGGAGGAAGCTACAACATGATAGAGCAAAATCCCTAATAGGGAAGGCATCTCTGATCAGTACTAGCAAAAAATTACGATCCCTCATAAAATCCTCCAAGGCCAGCTTCGAGAGAAAAATTGCACAGGACACCAAAGACAATCATAAGGCTTTTTTCAGTTATGTTAGGAACCTGGGATGCAACTCCCAGACTTGTTCTGAGTTGATTCTAAACAACAAAAAATTCACTGAACCCAGCGACATCGCCAATATCATGCCAGACAGGTTCAGTGCAAACTTCTCCCCCCCTCCCCCCCAAAAGAGCAAGTATCTATCCCGGCAGAAGGCTGCCTCCCAAACATCTCTGATGCTCAGGTGAAGGCTGCCCTCTCCAAAGCAAAAAACACTGCTTCCATGGGACCAGATGGCGTCCCAGGTTGTGTCCTACATGAACTCCAAGAGGAACTAATCCCTCAAATAAAACAGCTATACAATCTCAGCCTCACTACAGGATATGTGCCCACAGAATGGCGTACAGCAACAGTGGTCCCACTCCACAAAGCTGGAGCCTCTACAGACCCTGGAAACTATTGCCCCATAAGCCTGACTAGCTTAGTCTGCAAGGCTATGGAGAGGATCATCATGGAGCTCATAAACAAAGACATTGGGGACCTACAGACACTAGATCCTACCCAGTTCGGCTTTGTCAAGGGCAGATCCTGCCTTTTGAACCTGGTTGACTTCTTCGAAACAGTCACCAAAGCCATAGATGAAGGGAAGGTAGTCCACACAGCCTATCTGGACCTTGCAAAGGCATTTGACACAATACCCCACTCGGGCATCATAGATAAGCTATCCAGCTTAAATATAAACCCCTATGTCACAAGATGGGTCGCAAACTGGCTCAAAGACAGAACCCACAGAGTGTGAGTTGCTGGAGCCATGTCAGACTCGAAACCGGTCACAAGTGGCATCCCACAGGGTTCTGTCCTGGGACCACTCTTGTTCGGTATATACTTTTCTGAGGTACAGGCAAATATGAGAGGACTATGGCTCACCAAGTTTGCAGACGACTGCAAACTGGGCACCATAATCGACTCTCCAGCCGACACAAACATCCTTCAAAAAGGTCTCACAGAGACAGATAACTGGTGCCAGCACCATGGTTTAAAGCTAAATGCCAAAAAATGTATAGTCATACCCTTTGGCAAAAACAATGTGCCCACAAATTACCACATAAGTGGAAACCCATTAAGTACAGAGAAAGTTATTAGGGACCTGGGGACCCAAGTTGATAGCAATCTCTCCTTTGAAAACCACATTGCCAAAGTGGTTAGAAAGACCTTCTACATAGCCCACCTCATCACGAAGGGTTTCACATCTAGATCAAGAGAGGTAATCGTGCCCCTTTATTCATCCCTCATCAGGCCCATCATAGAATACAATGCCCCTTTTGGGATGTACCTTACCCAACATCTGCAGCAATTAGAAAGACCCCAAAAGTATCTCACCAAGAGGATCAAGGGTCTCAAACAGATGCCAAACTAAACCTTAAAAAGGGCACAGTATACTCAAATCAAGGGGTGGCGTAAGCCATACAGAATCGGGCTAGGCTTATAATTGCCCCAGGGCAGATAGCCTAGTATGAACCTATGAACACTGTCATTTGATATAGTCAGAGATATTTTCTGTGTCAAGAGAAAGAGACACCCAGGAGTACTGATTTTTCTGATTAATTTCAATCTGTTGTATTGTTTTAAGAATATTTTGACAGGATGCTAACCCCTTAACAAATCCCACCTGGTCAGGATGGATCAAGGTGGATCTGTACAGGGACAGATGGCTAGCCCAAAGGGGCATTAATACTTTGTAATGAACATTTAGTATGAACATGAGCCAGTAGCTTTTTGTAATATGGGAAAATTTCCCATGTGTAATAACTGGGGGAAAAGAGTCTGTTTTCAGGAAGGAGGGAGGAAATTTGGGTTGGTACATGCTTTCCAAAGAATGAATAATGCAGAAGGAAGGATTTTATACAGGTTTGCTGAAGAAAAATATGCCTGAGGTATGTTGTTAAGTTTAAGTTTAGAAATGTGAGCTAGGAGCTTCTCCTTGGTGAAGTGCACATCTTAAGTGGAAAAGACTTCATTAGAAAGAGAGGGAGGATTGAAGAATTCCAGTCAGTTAATAAATGTGAGAGCTGGACTAGGCTCAGACAAGTCAGCTTGATAAATATGATGGAAGTTGAGCCTGAATGAGACTGAAGATTCTGTTAAGGAAAGGGTTTTCCTTTTACTCTGAGAAGATTGTAGGAAGCAAAAGGTTTGTTGTTGGACTGGACTTCAGAAGTCTGTACACTTGAGGAGTGACTATAGTTTTACAAGTATAATTGATCTAAAGGCAGCTCATTTTTTATCTTTATTATGGATTGTACTTTAGATTAATTTGTACTAGCTGTAGTTTAAGGTCTTTGGGAATATGCAGTGATTTCTACATAGGTAGCGTTTGGTCCTACAACTCTTGGCAGTTTTCATTCCATGTCCTCCAAACTCCATTAGCCCAAGACTTTGGCTTAGCTTGTAAGAATATCTGCACAATTGCAAAGGGACAAAGTGAGAGGTGTTTCATAAATAATGAGCTTATTCTAATTCTTGAGTCAAAGAGGTGAGCAGGTCTCTGAAATCTGGATAATGGGTATAATAATGAAGAGGCCCCCAATGCTTTGGGTGGTGGGGTTCAAGACAGGCAAGTTCAAATACTAAAGTGACACAATGTAAGGGAATGGAAAACTGAAAACTAAGAGGCTGCATCCACAATGAAGCAAGTTAAAAGTATGCCATTGATACTTCTAAGCTTTCCATATTTAGCTGAGTGGTTCATAGGATTCATAGGTGGTTACTAGGCATGCTGTCAAGGTGACCACTGATGAGCCTCACCCAGTTTCTCAGTTGTCTCAAAGCACTGTCTAAGTGTCTTTTTCAGGGTCACATAGCAGCCAATTCTGTGTGATAACTGCCAGACCAGAAGAAATAGTTTGGGTCCACAGGCCTCAAAACCATGTGTCTGTTCTCTGGAATCCAGTGCACTATCACTGTACCATGGAGGCACTGTGAGTGAATAACCTTAATTCTGAGGGGTTAGAGAGCCACATCTCACAAACAAGACTTCAGAAACATGGACAGAGCTTACATCGTTGGTGGGTTCATAGGTAAATGCTGTGCAGTTAGCCTGCAGACCATTACAAGCTTAGCAGAAAAAAAAACTCTATTCAGTAAAGTTCCTATCAGCCTCAAGGAGAGCAAGGCAAGATAGATCCATGGAGAATTTGATGCTGCCCATCCTATTATCTACACTTAACTTGAAGGTAGTAAGAGTGCTACTCTACTTGACATGTACTAGAAGATGCTTTTGTCAGAGGTGAGAAATATGTAAGAGAGAGGTCCCCAAGGCAGAGGGGGAAACTCTTATAAGAGACATCACCCAAGAGACAGAGGTGGTCCACAAAATCAAGGCTTCAGGGGACTATGGACTCTTCACAGCTGGGGGGGGTGGCATTATCTGAGAAAGACAGTCCAAGGCATATAGTCTTACAGAGGCCTGTCTTCACATCAGTATCTTGGAGTTGAGAGCAGACCTTCTAGAACTGCAGGCATTTCTGGATTCTCTCCCCTCAAGCATCGTCTCCATACAGACAGACAACATGGCAATAATCTGGTATATCAACAAACAGAGAGGAACCAGGTCTTATCCTTTGTGTAGAGAGGCCGTGAGAGTGTGGCAGTGGGTGATATTTTCTCAATGCTTTCTAAATGCAGTGTATCTCCTGGGGAAGACCAACAAACTAGTGGGCAAGTTCAACGGAAACATTTTGCTCCCTCATAAGTGGTCCCTCAACTCATTAGTAATGGAGTGGATTTTCCACCATTGCAACCAACCTTGTTGCAATCTGTTTGTCTGTCCCTACAATACTAAATGCAGCAAGTTCTTCACTCTAACCCCCCACAAGGGGGAGCCACCTCGGGATACTGTAACACATCCTTATCCCATGGGTCTCCTTTATGCCTTTCCCCTGACATCTCTGATTCCAGGGTTCTTACAGAAAGTATTGGAGAACAAGGTAATCCTCATAGCCCCTTCCTGGCCATGACAGGTGTTGTTTCCCTTCCTCTGGCCTCATCTAATATACCCACCAGGGGTTCTTGGCTAGGACCCGGATTTACTTTCTCACCCATTTATACTGCCTCACCAGAACATTCAATCCCTTAAGCTAACTGCATGATCTCATTTTTCAATTAAAATAGTGATCCTTTTTCAGCTCTCCTTCCATCTATTTTAGCCTTCCTCGCACATCTTTTTCAAAATGGTGCCAGCTATTCTACTATTAAAGTTCAGTTAGCTGCAACTTCCTTGATTCATGTAGGAGAGAATCATACACCCATAACTTCCGTTAGGTTGTCACGGCCTTTTTTCAAGGCACTTTCTTACTCCAGCCTCCACTTAGAGATCCAGTTCCTCCATGAGATATTACCATTCTTTTGCAGGCCCTCCCTTTGAACCTGCTACAAAAGTGTATCTTAAGTTTTTGTCCTGCAAAACCTTATTCTAGTGGCTATCATCTCTCAAACAAATTTCAGGGTTGTGTGCATTATCCTCAAAGCCTCCATATACAAATTTTCTTAAGGACAGTGTCTCTGTGGGAACCAATCCCTCTTTCCTCCCCAAGGTGGCTTTAGAATCATCCATTAATCAATTTACAAATCTTCCAGTTTTCTTTCCAAGTGTCTGAAATGAGGGTGAATGTACCTTGCATTTACTGATGATGATGGTGTTCATTGTCAATTATGTTTTTATCTGTACCGCAGTAAGCCCTTCAGAAAATCTGACCAGTTATTTTTGTCCTTCTCCAGTGTCTCAATGGTTGCCTCAATGTATTTTATTTGTTTATCAAAATAAGAGAATTCCTCTCCCTTACACTCTGAAAGCACACTGTGCCAGATCTATGGCTCTGTCTACAGCTTTTTTCTCCAGTGTTCCAATTGATGACATATGTGCTACAGCTACCTGGTCCAAGGTCCATACCTTCATCTCCAAATACACATCAAATATGCAGTCCAGATCTAGGACCTCCTTTGGTTCAGCTATGCTCCATAATATTCTTCCACGAAGCCTCCCAAGTATAAAAATAGCTGTGGAATGAAGGGAAAAGACAACATCAGATTTGAAATGATAGATCTGTGTTGTCTGTTTCCATATTTTCCTCAGCTTCCCTCCCACCTTCCCTCCTTATTTTGCATTGATGGCAACATGACAACATAGTTTGCTAGCAATATATTTTCATTCTTAGTTGGTCTAACTAACCTTTCACTGGCTCCTGAAGGTGTTGTCTTTTTCTGCCTCTCTTTCCTTCAATTGGTTAAATTTTTTTAAGTCAATTGCTCTTTTTAGTTAGCTTACAGATATTGCCTTTATTGGACGAACAAACTCAGTTTGAGGTAGCTTGTTTTATACACAGGGATTGCGGGTAGGGGACAGAGCCTGACCACCAGATCCACAGATTAGAAGTGTCTGTTTTCAGATCCAGAGTTGGATCTGAGACCCATTCATTAAGGAAAGGATGAAAACAGACCATACAAACCTGTTATTATGGTAAGTACATAATTTCATTTTACTACCCCCCCCCCATTATATGTAACGTATTCCTGAGATTCCCATATGTTTTTGTTACTGTAACCTCATCTGACAGAATTGTCTCTTTTAACAGTTCATCCAGGTAAATATTGCCTGTATTGAATCTTGCAAGTCTGAGCATTTGCCCTTTAGGTATGTTTTTACATATAAGTGGAGGATGCATACTGATCCTAACCTATCTAAGTATGTATTTTTTACTTCTTTTTCTAGGCCAATGTTTTGAGGCTTCTGCCAATGTTATTTTAAATCATTATATGTAAAAATTGTATTTTGTCACGATCAACTGTTCATTTGAATTTCAGGAATCCGAATGTGTTCATTAAATAAGCCAAGAAGTCAAGTAATAGTCCCTTCCATGTTACATAAACCGGTTTGTATTTGCTGATTATGAATGGTAGGGCAGTCTGCAACCTCTACAGTAATTTTTATTATCTGAACCTGCTGGTGGATGTTGGTTTGAAAAGAATCCATTGTTACATTTAGGTGGCTGATGGATTTAAGCCATTTTAGAAGACTTGAGACAAGAACACGTGTGGAAAGGATGGAGAAATCACACAAAAGACCACTGAAAATGTTTATTAGAGCCTAAAACTACCAAAAACCACGTGTGTATCTAGAGATGAACCTGAAGTGTAGTTTAGAATCTTCTTGTCTTTCTAAAACAAAAAAGTTGTAGTACTAAATGTTGCTGCACCTTTAAACAGGGAGAAAACCATGCCAGTGTTTTTCTAATATGATATGCTCATTAGTCCTGCTTCACAGTGATCAGCAATGTAACTTGTAGTTATGTGGATTCTTTTCAAACCAGCATGCACCAGCAGGTTCAGGAAATGAAAATTGCTGCAGATGCTGTAGACTGCCCTAACATTTAGAATCATTAAAAACAAATTTGTTTGTAAGACTTGCAGTCTTGGAGTGTACCTAAATGAAAAAAGTCAGTTTGACTGAATGTCATAGGAATAAGTGTTGTTTTATCTGTTCTGAGGCAGTGGAGTGTATTGCTTTCATGTTCCATACTATAAACAGTTCAACAAGAAATATAGCTTCTCTGAGTTCAGAAATTATTTGTTCTTCATTTTCACCATTAATCTTGTGGTATGACAACATTACTTGAAGATTATTAATTTTGCAGGAATATCTTGATACTTGTGAAAATTCTGTTTTTTGCAGCTGATAAGACAGATAAGTGAGTCTATCACTTAAATAAGGCCAGGCTGGTAGATTTAGTGGTGCATGATGTAGGTTAGGAGACTGTGGATACGGGGGTTTGTACTGTATGTACTGTACCTCAAATGGTCAAACTTGTCCTAGCATTGCATGGGGACATTTTTATCTCAGATAGCATCACTGAATGCATAACCATTGTTATGTCTAATATGCAAAAACTCATCCTCTGTAACCTTAGAATCATATAAAGCCATCCATTTTAAATGCACTTGTGTGAGAGAAGATTCCCACTAGACAGCTTTTAATAACTAATGTTGGTTACCCTGCTGATTAGAAGTGATACTGAAACATATCCAGAGACTCCATAAACTTGAAGGAGAGGAATATTTGTACAGCTGCATTTCAGATGAACACTGGCTAGTCTGAGCAGAGCTGGATCCAGCACTAGGTAACCTGTGCAAGTGCCAAGGGACCGCTGGCTGGAGGAGGCCCACTGGCTTTAAGGGGGGAGTCAGCCTTTGGCCACAACATTAATTTAATTAAAACAAGTGAAACAAAGTTTCCATGCATCTTACTCTCAACATTGTTGTGCATGCATCCACTTTAAGATGCATGCACACACAACAGTGAGAAGCTAAGAGCGTGAGATTTGATTTCCACTGGAGGAGTAGCAAATGGATACAAAGAATCATTATGGACTAACGTGCATCAACCACAGTTTTCTAAACTGCTACAACAGATTTTACAAGTGGAGCAGTAGAAATGTCCAGATTGATAACAGATGCAGAGAGCGTGTGTGTGTGTGTGGGGGGGGGGGGGGGGGGCTGTGGGTTGTGTTTGTGTAACATGTCCTAGTTAGAGAGGTCTGCCTAGTTAATTAATGTGCAAACTTACTCATAGTTACAGGGAACAAGAGTCTTAAAACTTGTACACTAGCTCTCATGTCTGTCAGTGCAAGAAATTTAGACAAGGTCAAAAATAATTGGGGAACAAAGGCCCAAACATGGGACAACTTTAAAATATTGCTATAATAAACTTAGATGATAGACTAACAGGCTTTGTTTTTATCATGCATTTTATGAAGGGTTGTTGTTGTGTCTTTCGGCTTTTCCCGGTTAGGGGTCGCCACAGCGGAACTCTGGTTCACTAATGATTGGCAGTAGATTTTTATGTGCCGAGTTGCCCGCTCTGACGCACAACCTTCAATGAAGGTACGCCCATTCACAGATGTCTCCACACAGAAGACGCTCTAGCTGAGAATCGAACAGGACAACGTCATACTGTGAGGCGACAGCGCTACCACAGCACCACCACAGGGTATGAAGTCTAAAACTCAAATTTCTGGCTCTGACATGATTTTGCCGCTAAACCACAGAATTTATAAGGAACAAAAATATGAAGTGAAGATAAGGACACTTGAGAGATACCCTTTCGTTACAGTTAGTCACTATAGCCAGCTGAAATGTTCTGAAATGGGTACTTTTGTCATTTCTTGGTTCATATATTTTGTTTCACTGCTTTCTAGAACAAATTGTTCAAAACTACAAAACAGCACAGGCACCAAGGTGCACTTAATCCATCAATGGCTGGGTGCATTTTCAATGAATGTGAATTTCAAACAGTTTCAGTGAAAGTGAGTGTCAATGCAATTTCAGTGAATATGAGTTTCAAGGGAAGAGACGTTTACTGTTAACTCAAGTCTGTTTAAAATTTACATCTGTTTCCTTAGCAAATGGCCATTAGTGTTTGTGCTATGAAGTTTGTAAGCCGTGTTAGTAGTGCAACAGGTAGCATACTTACCTTTGGTGCAAAAGGCTGTGCATTCTACTCCCAGATCATATAAAAGGTTTGCTGACACTGCAGTACACTATGAGGGGGGGGGTGCTACACACCTGAGTGTCATTCTTTGGATGGAATGTTAAACCAAGGTGTTGATGGGGTGCTTGAGTTTTATACACCCATCTGAGTTAGTGAAAAGAGCAGGGAGGCATGGCCAAATGTCCCCTAGTAGTAGTACAAAGACCGCCAAGGGTCTCCCCTGAAAAGAGGCTAGTAGCTTAGTGGGACTAACCTAGACAACAAAGGCTAAATAAATTAAAAGTTTTAAATTAAACTCACATCTTTGTCATTTCAAAAGTAAAGAAGAAAATAGCATGCATACTGACATTTTGAACAGTGTTTATGGTAACTGGAGGAGAGAGATGAGTAATGGAACACCAAAATGACTGTGGGGTGGGGGGTCTGGTCCATTACTCTGCCTAGGGCCCCATTTGACCATGATCTGTCTCTTGGTCTGAATGGAATGAAAGCAATGGTATGAAAACTGCTAATGTGACCATGCAGTCTTTTGTCACACTGGTCGAAATGATGATGAAGCTAGATCATTGGAGGAGTTTGTGTGTCATTGATTTGTCTGAAACATGCTTAAAACCCAGCTTCTTCATACTTCTAGACCTTGACAAGAGCTACCTTATTTTTCATAAAATCAGAACTCATTGGAAGGAAACGTAATGGAGGGTTAATTATGCCATCTCTAACACATAAAAACTATGCTAATCAAAAGCAGTGATACCACCTCATTGATTGCTAAAGTGTGACTAAGACCAGCTTAAAAAAATATTGTAATGCAGCTACAGTTCTTCAACAGGAACTTCTAGAGTCTGGAAGCTTTTTAACTGATGTATGTGTGTGACAAAACTACCTCTGTTCTTTTATGTATTCTGTAATTTAGTTGGTTGAAAAAAAAAGTTTGAGGAGTGGAAGAATTTAAAAAATTGGAATGAATGTTTAGCATAAATGTCATTGCTGCAGAAGTTCATTATGTGAATGAAAAACAGTCAAAGGCAGATGATGGTCCTGAGCTATCTTTTTCACCAGCCAGATGCTTTCTCAAGCCACAAACGTCAGAGTAGGCTAACTATTAAAAATAAATAAATAAATAACTAAAATGTAGATCTGATATTTTCATTTTCATTCATTCATTCCTCAATTGGTGGTCTCGGATCCAACTTTTACCAGACTTACAGTGTAGCTCTCAAGGTAATCCTTTTACCCAAAACGCCCCACCCTCCTGGTATACCTCAGATCTTGTTTGCTGCCCATCATTCAGATGTGGATTTCCACTTTCGAGCTATGGAGGTTAAGAGATAGCCTTATATTCTTTTTTGTCAGGTTTTTTTGTACTTCGCTTGCTTTCATGTTTCTTACTTTACCTGTAGATAACGTGCTTGTCTTTCTATCTGTTACCTTTTTCCCTTTTTCTGCACTTTTTCTCAGACCCTTCTACCTGTGTCAGGGTACTTTCCCTCATACTGTTGTTGGCATCCTTTCTTTTTATTTACCTGATTTAGGGTATATTTTGAATACCATTGTTCGTATTTTTTTCTTTCTTTAAAAAAAACATCTCTTTTTTGATTTAGAACTAGGTTAATTTTTGTCATTATGGCTGACAAGCCTACAAGATTTAAAAAGTGCGTCTCCTCTGGGCATAAGATCCCTAACTCAGATGCCCACAAGGAGTGAGTTTATTGTTTGGGCACTTCCCACCTAGATGTGGACTTTTCTATTTGTTTGGGATTCAATTCCCGTGCTTTAAGTGACAGAAGGAGTAAACTCATTTTGATAGGTTTGCTTCCTTCATCTGTTGTTTTTTGCCTTGGGTGGGGCTCAAACCCCTGCTTGCAAAACACACAAAGGGAAGTCTGACACAGCTTTTGAAAAAAAGGAGACCAAGAAATAGACCCCTAATCGTTCTCCTTGTTTGGCTCTGACTTTGGAGCCAGCAGCTAAAGTTACCAAAACATCGGATCCAAAACATTCCTCAGATCCTACTACATTGAGCCCCAAATCTCCTCGGATATGATCCTCACTTTTAAACCTGGATCCAATATCTCCTCGGCTCCATTTGCCCTTCTTATATGGGAGACCTAGAAAATCTTCCAGACCATAGGTTCATAGGTGTGTACTATGCTAATGGCCCTAGGGCCTTTACAAGTCTAGCCCATAGGATTACCCTGGCATTGTGCCACCCGACCTTAGTTCCCGGAGCCTCTGTTGAGTAAAGCCACTGTAGTGATCCCTGGGATGAATTTTCTTTTTCTCATCCACTCATCACATGTATGTGAAGTCTGTTCCATAGCATGGCCAGTCTCTAGGTTATGAACCTGTCCCTCCAGCATGTTCTGTTGATTTTGTTAATGAGGCTGAGGTCTCTGGAGTGTGTGGTGCGGAGGGATTGGGATTTCTTTAAGTGTAGCATTTCTTACAAGGTACTTAACTTGACACAGCCAACCAGATAGCTTCCCTTCCTCTGACAAGGTTCGCACTTTTGGATCTTGAAGGTATTCTCCCCTTTCTCAGAGCTGGGTCAGACATGGCTTTGTAAGTCAAGCAGAGATCGGCCTCTAAGTAGGCGATATGAGACAGAGAATAGTTGAGTTTTTTTTACTTTGTCCATATAGGGCAAATGTTTAAGGCCTAGGATCCTCTTTGTGAGGTACATTTGTGGCCTCTCTGATTGTTGTAGGTGTTTAGTGAAGTACATGCCAAATGGGGCATTGTACGCAATGATTTGCCTAATGAGGAGAGTAGAGGGAGGCAATGACCTCTTTCTTCCTGGATGCAAAACCCTTAGTAATGAGATGTGCCACATAGAAGGACTTTCTGACCACAGTGGCAATGTGTGGTGGTCAAAAGAGAGGTTGCTGTCAGCCTGTGTTCCTACATCTCTTATAACACCTTCTGTGTTCAGTGGATTACCATCAATGTGGTAATTCATGGGAACCGGGTTTTGCCCAAAGGGGATGATGACACATTTGCAGTAAACATAAAAACAAACTTTAAAGCCCCCACACCTCCCCAACTAAATATACTAACTGCAAAGAAAATGGACTGAGTACTGAGTTCACTCTGACAATGACACAAAGTACCAAAATTGTAGAATAAAGAAGTTGCAGAGTTCCATGACAGATTTACCTTTTATTAAACAAAAAGAAGTAAGCGCTTTCGCGATCTACCTAGATTGCTTCTTCAGACTGTATTACACTGTCAAACTATCTAACCAAGCATTTTAAAGCTTTACCTATTAACACATTGCAGTTAGTCACAATTACGTACTTAAAGATATAAGTAATTTACATAAAGATTCCTTTTAGTAAAAACTTTTTTTAAAAACCAACCCTTCTTATTAGCCATTGGCATTACATTGTATCAGGTTCTATCTTAAAAAACAACACAGATTATATAATATTATACATAAGAATATAAAAAATATATGCAAATATATATGTATAAAAAATATAAAGATAAATGTATACTTATGAAAAATTAATAAAGCATGTCTATGAAGTGCATGTATATTCATATTGTTATAATAAAACCTCCTAGCAAAGTCTTGACCATCTTGACAGACAAAAATTAAATTATTTAATATACACTTGAATTCAGCTGGGAGGAATATAGACCTAGGGCAAGAGCAACATACTGCATAATAAAGCATGGATATATTTAAATAATTTTATGCAAGGGCATCAGCATTTGTTTAATGTTTCAGATGTCGAGCCTTTAGGAAAGGTTTAAGTGATAACTGCATCATTTATACCTGGGTGCTTATCAGCATTCAGTTTTATTATCCACTTTTGTTCAGATTCTTCCGTTCTGTTTTTTATGTCACCTCCTCTTAAGCCTTCCTTAACTACCTCAAGCACAAAAAATTTAAAATTATGGTCTTTCCCTTCTTTTAGAATATGTTTGGCTAGAGCATTAGTTTCTTTACCTGTCGCAATGTCTCTAGTATGTTCTAAAATTCGTTCTTTTAACATCCTATTTCTTTTACCTATATAATATGCTTTACATATCTGACAAAAACTGAAGTATACTATATTATTAGTTCTACAATCTGCATACATATTTGCTTCTATTCTGAATTTATTGACTGGATGAAAAAAGGCAGTGCAAGAAAAAAATGTATCTGCATGCTGTACATTTTCTACAGAGGTAGGGTACCTTCCCTCTGTGATGTAACCTCATGTATGATATTGTGTGATTTATAACATAACTGCCTTTTTAAAGACTTTTTGTTAATGAAAGAAAAGTGTGGTACTGAGTCTATCATTGTTTCCAAATCCTTGGATGCAGTTAGAATATTCCAATTCTTTTTAAAAACATCACAGAACACATTTATATCGCTGGTAAAGGTAATAGGAAAATGCAGTCTCATGTCATTTTATTGTCTGTCCTTTGTCTCTTGGTTTCCTATTCCCTCTGAGAAATAAGGACGACCTTTGCTCCCTCTTTCAGCAAGTGCTTCATTGACACATAAATCTATTTCAGATTTAGAATAGCCTCTGCTGTTAAACTCGTCCTTCAGTGTTTCAGTTGCTTCCATAAGCTCACTGTCACTGTTATGTATTCGCATGTTCCTAATCATCTGTCCTTTTAGGACATTTCTGCTAACATGTCTGGGATGCTTACTACCTTTATGCAGTAAACAATTTGTCCTTGTTGGTTTCCTGTATAGACTAGTTTTCATATCCTTTAACCCAGATTTTTGAACCATAACATCCAGGAATTCGATTTTATCATAAGAATATTTATAAGTAAATTTCAAAAAAGTTGTTGTAGTATGCAGATAATCTATGAAATCTTTTAATTCAGTTTCTGACTTCCCCCATAAAATAAAGAGGTCGTCCACGAACCGTACATACCATAACACGTTTGCCATACTCATGTCCTTGCAATAAACATGTGTTTTCCCAGTGGGATGTTATGATTCAAAAATCTGGGTTAAAGGATATGAAAACTAGTCTATACAGGAAACCGACAAGGACAAATTGTTTACTGCATAAAGGTAGTAAGCATCCCAGACATGTTAGCAGAAATGTCCTAAAAAGACAGATGATTAGGAACATGCGAATACATAACAGTGACAGTGAGCTTATGCAAGCAACTGAAACACTGAAGGACGAGTTTAACAGCAGAGGCTATTCTAAATCTGAAATAGATTTATGTGTCAATGAAGCACTTGCTGAAAGAGGGAGCAAAGGTCGTCCTTATTTCTCAGAGGGAATAGGAAACCAAGAGACAAAGGACAGACAATAAAATGACATGAGACTGTTTTCCTATTACCTTTACCAGCGATATAAATGTGTTCGGTGATGTTTTTAAAAAGAATTGGAATATTCTAACTGCATCCAAGGATTTGGAAACAATGATAGACTCAGTACCACACTTTTCTTTCATTAACAAAAAGTCTTTAAAAAGGCAGTTATGTTATAAATCACACAATATCATACATGAGGTTACATCACAGAGGGAAGGTACCCTACCTCTGTAGAAAATGTACAGCATGCAGATACATTTTTTTCTTACACTGCCTTTTTTCATCCAGTCAATAAATTCAGAATAGAAGCAAATATGTATGCAGATTGTAGAACTAATAATATAGTATACTTCAGTTTTTGTCAGATATGTAAAGCATATTATATAGGTAAAAGAAATAGGATGTTAAAAGAACGAATTTTAGAACATACTAGAGACATTGCGACAGGTAAAGAAACTAATGCTCTAGCCAAACATATTCTAAAAGAAGGGAAAGACAATAATTTTAATTTTTTTGTGCTTGAGGTAGTTAAGGAAGGCTTAAGAGGAGGTGACATAAAAAACAGAACGGAAGAATCTGAACAAAAGTAGATAATAAAACTGAATGCTGATAAGCACCCAGGTATAAATGATGCAGTTATCACTTAAACCTTTCCTAAAGGCTCGACATCTGAAACATTAAACAGATGCTGATGCCCTTGCATAAAGTTATTTAAATATATCCATGCTTTATTATGCAGTATGTTGCTCTTGCCCTAGGTCTATATTCCTCCCAGATGAATTCAAGCGTATATTTAATAATTAAATTTTTGTCTGTCAAGATGGTCAAGACTTTGCTAGGAGGTTTTATTATAACAATATGAATATACATGCACTTTATAGACATGCTTTATTCATTTTTCATAAGTATACATTTATCTTTATATTTTTATACATATATGTTTGCATATATTTTTTATATTCTTATGTATAATATTATATAATCTGTGTTGTTTTTTAAGATAGAACCTGATACAATGTAATGCCAATGGCTAATAAGAAGTGGTTTTTAAAAAAAGTTTTTACTGAAAGGAATCTTTATGTAAATTACTTACAGCTTTAAGTAGGTAATTGTGACTAATTAACTGCAATGTGTTAATAGGTAAAGCTTTAAAATGCTTGGTTAGATAGTTTGACATTGTAATACAGTCTGAAGAAGCGATCTGGGTAGATTGCGAAAGCGCTTTCTTCTTTTTGTTTAATAAAAGGTAAATCTGTCGTGGAACTCTGCAACTTCTTTATTCTACAATTTTAAATATACTAACTCCAGGATTGCTCTACATTGGAGAAAAGGGCAATTCCCTATAACGGGCAAGCAAATTTTTTCACAGGGGAAAAAATTTGCGGAAGTGGCCGGTTGCAGTTTCCAGCATTCACTCTACGTGTCGGTGTTTCAGTGTTCGAAGAAGAGACTCTTCGAGCTTCTAATATAGACCCTATGGCTGCAGGTTCAGGCATAGCAGACAAGAGGCATGCCTGAATGTGCTTGTGGGATTTTGCAAAGCCTTTCATGTCTTCATTCATCAATGCACCCTTTGATGGATTGTCTTTTTTTGGTCCCAAAATTAAGAAACACTCTCCAGAAGTCAGCAAGATGGAAATACCCCGTTGGCCAATGGGATCCATTTTTCTTCTCTTCAGAGATCCTTCTGCTGTAATCAGTGTGGTAATAAAAAGATTTTATTTTGCAAGTCCCAAGAGCCTTTCCAGGAATCATGAGGAGGTAGTTCTTCCTGGGGCAGAGGGTGGAACTCTAATGGAAAACACCACCCTCATGACAGAGGTGACCCACAGAACCAGGGCTTCAGGGATACCTTCTCTGACAGACTTAACAGCACTCCTGAAGGATTACCCGGTTGCTGCATCCAAAAGCCATCCATTACAAAGTACAGTTAAGTGCAGAAAATCATGTCCAGAAGTTACTTCGTACCATTTTCCCAAATTCCCCCATAAAAAAGAAAAAGATCCCTGATGTTCCACCCAATTAGAGGGAGGCTGCAGCCTTGAAAGTAAAAAAACTGCTAGAAAAAAAGAGTCATCAAAAAAATCTGCCTAGACCAGCAGGGATCTGGAACTTACTCAAGATTCTTTTCAATGCCAGAGAAGACAGGGGAATTGAGACCAATTCTGGATCTCAGCAGACTCAACCAGTATATAAAATACTCAAAGTTCCAGATGGTCACAGTACAGTTCTTTTTGTCTCTTCTAAGAAAGAATGTGAGGATGTGCTGGATAGATCTTCAGGATGCGTACTGTCATGTCAAAATGAACAGGCTCTCCAGAAAATTCCTGCACTTCCGGCTGGGAGTCGGTCATCATCAGTTCAGAGCAATGCCCTTTGTTCTCAGCATAACCCCAGTGTAGCTCACCTGAGACTGCTGAGATTCTAGGTGTTTCCATATCTAGATGACTGGCTCCAGACCGCCCCATCCAGGCATCTTTTGATTCAAGCAAGGGATTACATGCTCCAGTTATTCCATCATTTGGGCATCACAGTCAATTGCACCAAATCACACCTTTGCCGTATTCAGACCTTGAAGTTCATAGGTACTTATCTCGACACAGCCAACCAGATAGCTTCCCTTCCTCTGACAAGGTTCGCACATTTGGATCGTGAAGGTAGTCTCCCCTTTCTCATCTGAGAACAAGACTAGTCCTTGAAGCATTAGGATCAATGGCAGCATCAGTAACTCTCTTCCCATTAGCCAGCTATCATATGCATGTCCTTCAATGGACTCTTTCTGTACTGTAATCTATTCTTCAGCATCCTCCAAGCACCCCAGTCAAGATTTGCAAAGCTTGCAATTAATATCTTCTTTGGTGGCTTCAGTCAGAAAAAGTTAATCAAGGTCGCCCCCTTCGTTCTCCCTCACTTAGTAGCCATGGTCACTATGGACACCTCCCAAATTGGCATTTCTTGGGAAGGACATTCCAAGGTAGGTGGTCCCCAGAAAGGAACAATTTGTACATCAGTGTCCTGGAAATGAGAGCTACCCTACTACCGGTGCAGGCTTTACAACATGTTTTACCTTCAGGGGTGATTGCAATACAAACAGACAACATTTCATTGGTTTGATACATCAGCAAACGGGGGGGGGGGGGGGAGCCAGATCTGACAGATTCTGTCAAGAGACCATGAGTGTTGTGGCAATGGGCGATCTCTTCTGGTCATTTTATTTGGCAGTGCACACACTGGGGAAAACCAACATGCAGACAGACTAAGTAGATCCATTTTGATGCCTTGTGAGTGGTATCTCAATCAAAAAGTGGCAGAAAAGATTTTTCTGTGCTTCTCCCCTTACCACAAGTGCAGCAAGCTTTTGCCCTGGACCATCCACAGGGGGAGTCACTGAGAGATGTTTTAGTCCATGATTGGCCCTCAGTTCTCCTTTATGCTTATCCCCCATTACCACTAATCACCAAATTTCAACAGAAAGCATTGTGGTTGAAGAGCACAGTCATCCTCATTACCCCTTTTGGCCTCGTCAGATCTGGTTTCCATTTCTCTGGCCTCATCATAGGTTCATAGGTGTTTACTATGCTAAAGACCATAAGGACCTTTTTAAGCCTAGCCATGCATCCCAAATCTCTGACAAGTTCTGATACCCTTGATAAGTGTAAGCATGAGTCTGGGAGAGGAACCATTTGCAGGTTACCTGTTTGCATCAGCGATATAGGTGCCAAACCAGGGATGAATTTCCGGTTTCTCATCCAGTTGTCCAAGTTGCACTTGAATTGGATTAGGCAGGAACTCTGCTTCCATAGATGGGGTAGTCTGTGGGATACATACCTATCTCTCTAGCAGGTTCTGTTTATATCACAGGCAAGAATTAAGTCTTCAGAACGGGTAATTGTGGTGCTGTTTGTTTTGTGAATATGCAGGAAGTCCATCAGAGGGGGGTCTGATAATGCCCTGTATGCCAGCCATAGATCTCCCCTCAAAAGGTTGTAGAAGATAGAATACAGGGATAGGACCTTGAGGCAGTCTGCATAGGACGTATTACTTATGCCTGTATTCTTTTAGTGAGGAACCTCTGTGGACATTCCAGTTGTTGGATATGCCTGGTTAGGTACATACCAAAGGGGGCATTGTACTCAATGATAGGTCTAATGAATGTTGAATACAGTGGAACAATGACTTCCTTGAACTTAGATGCCATACCTTTGTTTATAAGTTGCACAACATAGAATGATTTCCTCACCACTGTAGGCACATGATGATCAAAGGCTAGATTACTATCTATGTGTGTCCCTAAGTCCCTGACTATTGGGCCAACTCTAAGTGGTATGTTGTCAATATGATAGTTACCAGGGATGGATGACATCCTAAAGGATACTATTATGCATTTCTTGACATTTAGTTTTATTCCATGACATGGGCACCAGTTGTTTGTCTGTGTCAGCCCCTCCTGAAGAACATTTGTGTCAGTGTGAGATTCAGTGACAACTCCTAATTTGCAGTCATCTGCCAGAGACCACTGGCATTGGCCTTGACATCTAAGAAGTAAATGCCAAAAAGGAGTGGTCCAAGGACTGATCCCTGAGGGACTCCACTTGTGACTGGCCTCTTTGTAGAGGTGGACTCCCCAATTCTAACTTCCTGGGTCCTGTCTGTGAGCCAGTTGGCTGTCCACCGGGTGACATACGGGTTTTTACCTAAACTTTTGAGTTTGTTAACAATGCCCGAGTGGGGTATTGTGCCAAATGTCTTGGCCAGGTCAAGGTAGGCAGTGTGAACGATTTTGCCCTATTCCTTTGCTTTGGTGACCTTCTCAAAGAAGTCCACCAGGTTGAATAAGCATGATTTGCCCTTGACGAAACCAAACTGGGTTGGGTCCAGTGTCTGGATGTTTAGTCTATCTCCATTGATAATCTCCATGATAATTCTTTCCATGGCTTTACATATAAGACTAGTGAGACTTCTGGGTCTGTAGATGGCCCACCTTTGTGTGGAGGAATCTGGTTTCCCTTTTTCTGGCCTCATCTTATTTATCCACCTTGGATACAGGATCCACATCCAGACCTTCTGTCTCGCCTGCCATCAGTGCAACATCCAGACATCGACGGCCTCAAGTTAACTGGATGGTTTCTCCACTTCCTGTGATAGCTAGACAGCGCAAGCTTTCTTCCCCAGTTTGACAGATATTTTTATATCCTCAGAAGATTTCCACTAAGAAAATTTACAAGAGTAAATGGAAAAGATTTTCAGTCTGGGCCCTTCAGAGAGATTTGGTTCCTTTCTTCGCCCTGGTCTCAGCAGCTCTCAACTTTTTTCCTTCATTTTTAACAATGGGGTGAGCTATTCTCTTATTAAAGTTCAACTATCCTACCTAAATCTACTTAATCTCCATAACAATATAATCTAATTTAATTCTTCACTGTGTTTAGTAATGTACCTATGATGTTTTTAATTCTCATGGTGTTTATAATATGTTTCATCTTATGATGTTAGTAGTTCTTAAAATTATCATAATTTTTGTTTTTCTTTTCTAAACATTGTAAAATTGTCTGTGGAGCTGTTTTCCATGGGCTTCCCCTGAAAATGGGCTTTTCACCCAGTCGGACTGTCTTGGTTAACAAATGTTAAATAAACTAGCAGCCTTTTCAAATTTTCATCCAGGGAAGAATCGTTCTTCCCTGGCTTTCTCAAGAATATGCAAGACCTTCCATAAAGGTATCTTTTTATTTAGGCCCCCAGCTAAAGATACTACACCTTCTTAGGATTTGACTATTCTCTGCAGGCTGTTACCCAACCTCCTTCTGAAAAGATTGACCTTAAGTTTTTGTCCTGGAAAACACATTTTCCGGTCACTGTAACCTCTACTAAATGAGTATCTGAACTCCAAGCCCTCTTTGCAAGACCTTCATACTTGATCTGCCATGAAGATAGGGTCTCATTATGTACAAACCCATCCTTTCTACCTAAGTTGACTTCGAAATCCAACTTAAATCAGGTCATCAGTTTACCTGTGTTATTCCATAAATTCTCAAACAGAGGAGAATATGTGCTGTATCATCTGGATGTACATTGGCAGCTGAGGTTTTATTTACACAGAACACAGGATTTCAGAAAATCTGATAAATTGTTTGTATCTTTCTCCAAGAACAAATTGAGTAAAGCAATTGTTAAAGTGACTCTAGACATATGGTTAACTGATTTTATATCCTTTGTCTATAAAGAAGGAGGTTTAGCTTTACCCAAGCTCCGCAAAGCACATTCCACTAGATCTATACCCACCTCATTGGCCTTCTGGTCAAGTACTTTCATAAGTAATATTTGTGCAGCTGCCACTTGGTCCAGTGCTCATACCTTTATTGCTCATTACAAATTAGACATACTATCCAGGCATAAGGCAGCATGTGGTTCCACTGCACTCCAGAGTATCCTTCATTGAGGACCACCCAAGATTCATCTAGCTGGGGATCTTCCCATCAGTTGAGGAATGGATGAAAATAACAACATCAGATACAAAAGTTGTGTACTTACCATAATGAAACATCTGTGCTGTCCATTTTTATTCTTCCTCAACTCCCCACCCTCCAACCCCCTTCCCTCTTTCTTAGTAAGGCCTAAGGGATGTCCTTTTGGGAACTCACCTGTTCCTTTCTTTGAGCTCCAGCCTTTCTTTATGTTCTTGTCTTGTTTACTTTTATAGTAGTGTGTCAATATACTTGTTAGAGTTGGAGTAGCAAACTCGATCTGAGGTATACAAGGAGAGTGTGGCATTTGGGTAAAGGGAGAAGCTCGATAGCTGGATACATGAGTTTGGTAAAAGCGGCCGAGTCGGATCCGATGTCTGATGCAAGACCCATCAGTTGTGGAAGAATGAAAATGAACAATACAGATGCATCATTATGTGAGTTTAACTTTTGTTTTCCTTTACTTCTGCCTTTTCAGCCTTCCTTTCCCCTTACGTTAGTCAGAAGTCTAGTATAACAATTAAGCATTAAGTTACGGAAAACAAAAGGTTTTAAAGGGTAAAAGCACAGGGAAACTGCAAAGCTATAAACTATGGTGCAAGCACTGGGTGTTTCACAGGGTGCACTCATGTTGTACTGACAGAGACCATTATTAATCATCTGAGGGTGTCGGGACTTCTCGCCCACTCCAAAGTTTAAGCTTACTTTTGTTCCTCTGGTTTTCTGCCAGCACCTCAGTGAATCAGCCAGTGGTTTTGAGCTAAGAAACACAGTATCATGCTGGTTCATTTCCAGCCATGGTTATTAAAAGTAATGCCAACTGCTAGCCCTTTCCAGACTGACAGGAAAGAGTCTTCCATCTCAGATATCACTCACAAGCTGCTTGTTTGTGGAAATCCTTCATGTTTGTTCCACTCTTTTGTTACATGATTTCCCATCTATTATTCTGGGAATGTCAGCAGACATAATGGTGGACCAGACACCCATTTAAGCTCAGACTTAATTTCAGAGAGAACAGGTGCCCAGCACCAGGATTATAGATGTGTTGGTATGTAATAGCTAAATGTCTGTTCCTCAGGCATCTGATAGTACTCCTATGTTTATCATTGCTTATTCTGAATTGCCAAGTATATTTTGCCCTATTACAGCAAATGGTCACAGAAGCTATTGCATTCATAGGTTAGGTTCATAGGTTAGTACTAGGCTAACTGCCCTTGTGGGCCATTTTTTAAACCTAGCCATTTACCCCATGTGAGAATCAAACCCTGCACCTTGTGTGTACAAGGTAAACACCTTAACCAATATGCCATCCTCCCACCCTTTCTTTCAAGCAATCATTTTTAGAGACTGTTAGTTCTAAAGAGAGAAAAACACATCTGTCTGCCCCTCCCTTCCTCCTCCTGCCATCAAGGAAGGCAGAAAAATCCGCAGTGTTTACACAATAGATTTACTTCCCCATTTGACCTTTATTCTGACTTTGCAGACAGGGAATTTTCTTCTTTATTCTAATTTGGAGGATGTCTTTTTTGTGAGGGGCTCCAAAGCCTGATTTCAAGTTGGCCAGTAGAAATGTCTCCTCCCCAAAAGATATGATGCACTGCTGAAACTGGTCAGACCTAAACCACTGGTGGTTCCTTCATTTATTTCTTCATTAGTGGATTTACATGTCTCCAATCCAACTGCCTGACTCACAGCCACCAGCTCTGATAAGACGGTGCTTTTTTTTCAGTTTACTAGTGAAGTACAAATATTTATATGAAACCATTGTGCATAAGCTTGCTGTGATTAACCTAGCTGTTTAAAAGGGGTCTAAAAGGCTGGTAGCTGTTAGTATGTTAGCAGATGGTAGGGGAAGCTGAATTTTTGATAAGAGTTAGGAGAGCTGCAGTGGGATCCAGCAGTATATATATATATATATATATATATATATATATATATATATATATATATATACACACACACACACACACACACACACACACACACACACACACAGTTACATAAGCTATTTGACACTTTGGATTGAGAAGATCTTCTGACCTTCTGAGGAGTGTAACACTCAGTCAAGTTAATGCTTACATAGCTTCAGTTTAATCAAACAATTAAAATACAGTTAATGAGAAAATTAATGTATTTAAATGAAAACTAGAAATGCAGAAATGTTTTTATAGGCAAATGCCCATACAGTCCATTGTCACAACAATTTTTCTGTTTTAAAATGCAGTTATCTCTTTTTTTCCAGCTTTCTATCTATATGCACTTTAGTATATCTAGTAGTTACTTTTCCCTACAGAAGAAGAAAAAGTTAAACTTTGACAAATCTTGATACATGTGAGAAAAATGCTGTGCAGCTGTGTTATTCATGTATCTGTGGTGGGACTCTCTATATTCTTGCATCCTAACTGATCTGTCAAGTGTATTTATCTGTGTAAAAAAAAGAACTGTAAGTGACGCAGTGTACAACAATATAAAAATTGTCATGTAAAGGCATCTTTATAATCAGTTTGATACCCATTAATATTGTACCATTTCTTTAAGTATGTAATAACAAGCATTGCACACAACACATTTATGTAAATGTTTCATATGTACTTGGTAAATGCCTGGTTCACTTTTTCCATTAAAAAATCGTTAATGAGCTTCTGGGCTAAATTTCCCCATTGACAAATGCTGTAGATGGCACAGTTGACAGCACTTCAGTATAAGATAGCTGAAATACAGTATTCCTTTAAATAGTTACTGCTCTCTCTGTCAGCAGAAAGGAGTATTTAATCAAAAAATATGAGTTGTTTTGCTACTGTATACATTAGCTTTCTGGAGCTTTTGTAAAACTTTAATAAACATGTAAGAATCATTCAACAACATTGAAGTGGTGCCTCAGGAGGTTGGCCACTCCCTTCAGCTTGTGTGTCAGTTATAATGAGAAACACGTGTATTTGTGTATAGTGTGTTTTTCATCAAGGAGAGGAGATTCCAGTGCATATTTTCAGTTCAGGCAGAGAATAAACAGCTCAGGGCTGTCCCTGTTGTGAATTATTGTGAACTGTTTTTTGTTGACAGTATCAAAACTTCTCCGGCAGTGACTACGTATAAATACACAGTTTTAAAAGATTTGTGTGACTTTGAACAAACAGTAGATTATGTATGTTACCCAGCATGAGAAAGACATGATCTTGCTACAAGCTGTGAGAAAATGCTTTATTTCACAAGAATATATTATTTCAGAGTTGAGCTTTATTTTTGTGCTCCAAGTTGAGAGAGAGTGATTTTTTTGTTTCTAGCTGGTGAGATAACATCAGTTTTCATTGCTTTTTAGTCCACAAAAGTACAAGTAACTCACTGATTCATTAGGCTGTAACATTAACATAAATCTGAAGTAGATATTTGTTTGAGGTTTCAGTGATGTATGATAGTGTTATATTATAAAACAGTGTAAGAAACGTCTCTGTGTGGAAGATTTTCAGTCCATATATTATAGCAATAACACACGCCTGGGTGTGGGTAATGCTGGATTTACCCACGGTTGGCGTGGTTTGGTCCCGAGGGCGAAGCTCGAGGGACCAAACAAAGCCAACCGTGGGTAAATACAGCATTACCCACACCCAGAAGTGGGTTATTGCTATTATACCATGACATTATTTAAGAAAAGAAACTATTACTTTTCTTAAATAATGGCATAGTATAATGCCTGTTTACTGCCCTTCCGCAGATGTCTGGCATCCGCGGCAGTTCTGATGTACTGCGCTGCGCAGTACATCAGAGTTGAGCAAAAGCAACGGAGAAAGTAAGATCTCTGTTGCTTTTTTTTGTTTCGCTATGTTAAATGGGTTTAACATAGCGAGACAGTTTTAAAATAAGCAACGGAGATGTCCGTTGCTTATTTTAAAACTGTCTCGCTATGTTAAACCCATTTAACATAGCGAACAGTAAAAAGCAACGGAGATCTTGCTTTCTCCGTTGCTTTTTAAACCTGTCTCGCTATGTTAAATGGGTTTAGCATAGCGAGACAGCTTTAAAATAAGCAACGGAGATCTCCGTTGCTTATTTTAAAGTTGTCTCGCTATGTTAAACCCATTTAACATAGCGAGACAGTGTTTTAAAAATAGAGTTATACTAACGGAAAAAAGTCCGGGCGACCGGACCTTTTTCCATTAGTATAACTCGATTTACAATGTGCACGCTGGCCAATCAGCGTGCACATTTTGGGGGGGGTCATGGTATAATTCTAGTTAATCACTGTATATTAATCAGATCAGACAGTAGTAGAAGTAGCGAACGTAAACTCGTCTTAAGTCAAAACAAAACAAAAAGTAATAATAGAAAATATATAATTGTACAGCATTATTAAGTATTTGAAAGTAATCCAAGCAAGGCAGGCAGTCTGTTTGTTGAAAAAGCCTAAAGTCTGTCAAGTGGCCTAGGACAGATCCGAGGTCAGCTCCAAGACCCATCAGTTGAGGAAGGATAACAACAGACAACACAGATGTAGAGTTATGATGAGTATATAACTATGATGCAGTTTTTGGAAACATGGATAAAGGTTTTAAAAAGTGCGTTTCCTGTGGGCACAAGTTGTCTTTCCAGGATGCACACTTAAAATGTGTCTATTGTTTGGGTCCTGGATTCCCACTTCTTCATTTTTGAGAGTTTTGCCACTAGGGCATTAATGAATGTAGGGCTAAGTTAGTGTAGAAAGGGCTTTTACCCTGGGGCTCTACTTCTTCCGTTTTTGTCTTGGGGTGAATTCTCCCTCGATTCCCAAGACTGAGTCCAAGAAGCCCCAACAGCAAGACTCTAAACATGCTAAAGGGAAACATAAGAGGTCTTCTTCTGCTGGAACTGCTTCCACAGTTACCTGGATTCAAGGATCCCATGACTTTTGGGTCCCTCAGCTGCACTGGGATCAACATTGGCCTCGATGTCTCGGAGCTGATCGCCTTTGACACCTAAATCAAATAAAACCAGAAGGATCTCTTCTCTGGCTCCAAGCATCCCAAACCCCATCAGGTAGGCCAGCTTCTCCTTTTTGTCTGAATACCCCACCTCTGTGGTCACAGCATCTTCACCATCTTTGGCCCTGTTTAGGACCTCTCTGGCTCGGATCTGGCACATAGGATCCTCTTCTAATAGACCTTCTAAGTCCTCCTCATTGGCTTCTTCCATGCAGTTATCTAGGTCAGTGGGTAGCATTAAAACCTCTGATCTGGAGGTGCCAATGACGTCATTTTTGCAGGAGCAGATGTAGTTAGGCCTTATTCCCTCGAGTCTCGGTCCAGCACTGGGACCATTAGCTTCATCCTTCTGGCAACCTCCCTTGGTTCCTTCACATCTGCATTTTTTTTTTGGGGGGGGGGGGGCTGAATTTCCACACTCCAGTTCGGAGCCATTGGCTTGGCTGTCTTCAACTCTGCCCTTTTCCTTGGTATCTTCGACCCTGACTTGTTCAGGGCCATTGGGACCTCAGAGCTGTGGAGTCAAAGCTGGTGTTTCTGGGCCGGGGTTGATGGTCCCTGCTTTGGGATCAACACTTCCAATTAAGGCTTCTGTTTTGGACAGCTTGGCACTGATCTCAATGTCAGGTCTAGCTGTAGCTGCCTGAGGTTTCGGGCTGTCATTGGTACTCTCAGGTTCCAGGATCCTCAGATGTGAGAGGCCAGCGTCCGCCTTGGCCTTTGACATTGTAGAGAGGATGTTGTTCTCTAGGGAGAAAGATCAAATTTCTCCTGCCTGCACCCCCTCCCCTTTTTCATCAGTACCTGCAACCAGTCATCAGTGTGCTCTAGGACAGCCTACGTCAGTGAGCCTCCAGCCTTTCCCCATGGCAGGGTTTCCCAGCTGTTCCCCTTCATGTCCATCTTTGTCAGAATGGGAGGTTTCGGGGAAGAGAAAGTGTAAGAGGAAACACCTGGATTCCCTGGAGGAATCTCTCATTGAGGATATTGACCTCCCCCTAAGTCTCCCGATTTATTGGAGCTACTTCTCCAGCATCGAGGATGGCCCACTAAAGCGCCCTCTCTGGAGGAGTCAGTATTTCTGGAAGCCTTTGGCGTAGGCCCATCCATGCTTTGGGTGGTTCCCCCTCTGGATGCCCTTGTAGACCTGGTGTCACAGAGGGCGTGGAAGGAACCTGACACAGTGGAGCCATCCCTAGAAAATCGGATAAGGTTCTCGCACCTCCCCTCCCCCCAAAGACAGGTATCATTGGAGTGAGGGTCTGGCTTTCAATGCCATTGTGATGCCGGCAGCCATCAAGAAAGAGATTTCTGAAGAGACCTCCTCGATTCCCCCTCCTCCCCGAACAGGGAGTCTTGGGCACTGACTCTATTAGGGAAGTGTTTCTATGCCTCATCACTTTTGCACTGATAGCAGTGAATTACTTGTCTGACTTAACAAGGCATCATTGGGAAATAGTGTCTGAAGTGTCAGGTACCCTCAAGGCATAGCAATCTCCGGATGCACAGCAGATGTTCGAGACTCAGTTCTACCCTGGTTTCCATCACCAGTGTGTCAGTGAGGCTTATCTCCAACACGATATCTCGAATGGCAGGTGCTGGTATTGTCAAGTGGGGCCACGCTTGGATGCAGCATTCGTGTACTTTGCAGACTGTTTCACGGCGTCCTTCATCATTGCCCCTTTTGAGGGGGTCCTCCTAGTTTCAGCCAAAGGTCAAAGACACACTGACAAAGAGCGAACAAGATGGGAGGACTCTATCCATCATTGGGGTACCCTTTTCTACTCTCCAGTGGAACTTTTCAAGGAATCATAATGGGGTAAGCATCTCTTTTTCAGAAAATCACAGATCTGATGTTGTTTGTTCAGTCTTCATCAAACATGTGGGTCACAGTTCCAACCTTGGAACCAACTTGGCCATCAGCAAGCTAAAGATTCCAAGCTAGAACTCCTCCCACCCTGCCCATACTGCCTCGCTCCTCTCAGATACCTCAGATCTCATTTGAGGCACACCGTTGAGGCTTCGTGGTCAAGTCAGAGCCCCCTTTTGCTGTTTCTAGCATTTGTTCCCAGCAATCATAAGTGGTTTTGGCGAATCATCTTTTTCTCCCTGCCCTTCTTACTGTTTTCTTACTGATTTTGTAAACAAAAAAAAAATGTTTTCTGTTGTGTAGTCTAGAGTTCTGCCATGTGGTCGTCGCGTCTCCTTCCATGTCTTTCTCCCTTTCCTTCTTTCCTTACTATGTCAGGGAAATCTGACAAGCCCATTGGTTTAAAAAAAATGCACTTTCTGTGGGCACAGGATCCCTGTATCTTATGCCCACAGGGAGTGCATTTGTTGTTTGGGTCCTGCCCACTTTCAGGTGGCTTGTTCTGTCTGCAAGGCTGTTCTTCCCCGGGCCCTTGCAGATAGAATAAACACATTGATTCCCAGAGGTATTATTCCTCCTCCTCCTTCTCCTGCTGTTGCTTCCGTCTTAGGGGCTCATACCCCTGCCAAAAAGCCTAATGAGGCCAGGGATCATAAGAAACTGTACCTGGACACCTCTGTGTCAGTTGAGTCGAAGCTTCCAAAAAAGGCCCCCCAAGACCTTCAGAGCAGAGTTCCTCTGCTCCGATATCGATTTCTTCCTCTCCACTGCATGCCCCAGCCCCCTCTTTGGGGCCAGAGCTTGCGGTACTGAGTGTCTCCCCTAGGGATGCTTCCCCTAAAGATCACTCCAGACCCTCCTCTGTGTCCTCGTCCATCAGATCCTCTCTGAACCTGTTGGAGATTGAGGTGGACAGATTGATGAGGAAGTTTCTCTGTACACCGATCCAGATGGAGGTCATCCCATCCCCATCCCCTGTGAGATCTGTGAGCAGAGCTTCTCCCTACAGAATAGTTTCTACTTCTCCAATCCAGCCTGCCATTTCAGAGCTCCCAGATCCATTGGTCCCTGGGGCCGGTTCTTCAGGTCCGATAGTCTTTACCTCTTTAAGCCAAACTGCTTCCTTGACTTGCTCAGTTCCGACAGCATCAGGGCCCAGCACATCTCAGATTCGAAGCCTCGACATTGAGTCTGGGGGGATAACTTTAACTCAGAAGCTTTCAGAGTTGTCACTTCCCCTTGGTGCCTCAACATTCGACAGCTCAGCGCTGACTTCCCCCATCGGAGCAAAGGACTGCTGGTGACCAGGGGCAATCTGCTCCTGATCCCTGGGGACAATGGAGGCTTCTTCAGCACTCCAGCAGTCCTTTATCTTTGAGGTGATGGAGAGGATCTTCCAGCTGCTACAGTTTTGGATCCACCCCTTCCTGTTCTGAGCTTTACGTCGGAAATCTTTCTTCTGCCAATGGGGCAGCTGGCTCCTCAGGGCCTCCATACTCTTCCACATGGGGAAGCCAAGACCTCTTCCGACACCTCCCCGGAGCACCCCACCAAGGAAGTTCCTCAAAAGAAAAGGTGCTAAAGGAGGCACCTAGAATTCCCAGAAGAATCTCTTACAACAGACACTGACTTCAGTGAAGGGGAAGGTTCCCCTAGATCTCCACCTGTTATCTCCTTTGGAGACATTTTAGAAATCCTTCACTGGAGAGGTGCTGGTCTGACCCAAACCCCACCCCAGATGAGTCAGTGTTCCTGGAGGGCTTCAGGACCAGCCCATCTACATCCTGTGTGCCCCCTCACCCTGCAGAGGCCCTGGTAGACCTAGTGTCTGCAAGGGCTTGAAAGGAACGAGATGCTGCAGAGCCTATTCCTAAAAGAGCGGATAAAATTCTTAGTACCCCCCCAGAATAGACCCCCCGGATGAAGGGTATTCCAATAGATGCCATGTTGGTTGCAGCAGCCACCAAGAAAGAGCTTGCCCAGGAAAGCTCTACTGTCCATTCCCCTAACATGGAGTCTAGGGCTATGGACAGATTTGGAAAAAGGTTCCATGCTTCTTCCACTTTTGACCTCAGAGCATTAAATTACCTTTCCCACTTTACGAGGCTGCAGAGGGACTTGCTTAAGGATCTCTGTAGTTCCAGTCCTGAGTTATTGATGGTGGAAGAATGGAATGTCTTTACCTCCCATATGGCCACTCTGCAGTTCATTTCTAATGCATCCATGAGGCTGATCTCTCACCCAGTTGAGAGCAAGTCTAGGACAGCTGGTTCCAGCATTGCCATTCGGCATCATGCCTAGATACGACTGTGTGATTTCACGGAACCCTTCAAGGCATCATTTGTCAGTGCCCCCTTCGACAGTTCCTCCCTGTTTGGACCGACTGTTTGAGACACACTCTCCTGCAGCGAGAAAGATGGAAAGACCTTGTCTGCTGTTGGAATCCGCTCCTGTACCCCACAAAGTTCCTTCTCCAGGAATCAGCTCGGTGGAAAGAAGTTGTGGTTCAGAAATACCCAGGGTCCTTTCCAGGATGCTCAGGGAGATTTTTCCCCAAGGGGTGGGGGGGGGGGATAATTCAAGTGGTAAACACCACTGTTGGGGCATAAGGGGTCCACTGAACCATAGGTCTATGGATTTTCCTTTGGAGAAATCCTTGCAGCATCCCTGAGGTGTTGCCTGACTGTCCATCTCTGTAGGCAGCCGGGGAATGATGCTCCTTGCATCTAGAAGCCTGGTTAGACATCATGAACGACCGATGGGTGCAAGGTGTCATATCCAGAAGTTACTGCATTCCCTTTTTAAGTCTTCCCAAGCCAAAACAACACCTCTTCAATGTTCCACCCAGTCAAAGGGAGGCGGCAACTTTGGAAATTGCAAAGTTGCTTCAAAAAAAAAGAATCATCCAAGAAGTCACCTCAGACCAGCGCGGATCAGGAATTTGCTCTAGATTTTTTTAGTTCCAAAGAAAACAGGGGATCTTGTGGCCATACTGGACCTAACTTACTTGAAGAAATCGGTCAAACACATGAAGTTCACATTTCAGTCCATCCTTCCCTTTCTACAGAAGGACGATTTAATGTGCTCTGTAGACCTCAAGGATGTGTACTGTCATATCAATAAACAGATGCTCCAGAAGGTACCTCCATTTCAGGCAGGGAGCCAGTTACTGCCAATTTTATGCACTTCCATTTGGTCTCACCACAGCCCTCAGGGTGTTCACCAAATGCATGACAATTGTTGCAGCTCACCTCAGATTGCAAGGATTCCACATGTTTCCTTACCTGGAAAGCTGGCTCCTAGTCGCACTATCCAGGCATCTACTGATTCAGGCCAGGAGTTTTCTCTTGCAACTGGCCCCAACCTTTAGGGATCACTATAAAGCTTCAGAAGTTACATTGCTACCTGTGCAAATGGTAGATTTTGTAAGAGTCTGCTTGGATTCTAACAAAACCCTGGCATGTCTTCCACGGGACAGGATTCTCTCACTATGGACACATCAGGCAAGTGCTAGTGGTGCCATTTTCTCCAGCAAATCTTGTCCTTAGGGCTCTGGATTCTATGGCTGCAAAAATAACTTTACTACTGACAGCTTGCTTACATATGAGAGTCCTGCAATGAACGTTGTCAGTCCAATGGTCCCTTCTGCATCATCCCCTCAATCATCCTGTAAGACTATCTCGAGTGTGCAGAACTCCTCTTTTGTGGTGGCTTCACAATACAGAAGTGTCTTAAGGCCAACCCTTCATTCTTCCCACCCCCACCACTGTGGTGACCATGGACGCCTCCCAGCTGGGGGGTGGGCTGGGATGGGATGGATAGTTCAAGGCACATTGACTCCCCGGGAGACCAGTCTGCATATCAGCATCCTAGAGCTGAAGGCGGTGCTTTTAGCATTGCAAGCCCTACACTCCTTTCTTCCTCTAGGGACAATTGTGATTCAGACTGACAACGTCTGTTGTGTGGTACCTCAGCAAATAAGGTGGAACCAAATCTTATCCCTTTTGTCGAGAAGCAATGAGATTGTGGCAGTGGGATCTGTCTGCCAACTGCTTTCTAGTTGCAACATACAATATTCTTCATGTTTCACTGTTGCAGTCATCACACTTGGGTTATCCTGCCAGGGGTAGCCCTCAGTCGGCCCGAATACCAGAGGCTTAGTGTTTCTGCATCAGTTGCTGTTGCTCCAGGATTGACGTTGGGTCATCAGTGGTATAAAATCAGGCAGCTGATGCCATTACATCTGTCTTTCTTGCTGAGGAGTCCGAAGCAGAAGCAGTTCGCACGAGTGCCGGTTGGCCGCTACCTGAGTTTTCATTTCCAAATTGAAGTTGAAGACTTCTAAAGCCAAGTACCCCATTGGGGATCCTTTTTTCTTGCTCTAACTGATGTCAGAAAAAGTTAACTATTGTCTTGCCTGTGGAAAGCAAATACCACACATAGACTTCCATTCTTACTGCGTCACCTGTTTAGGCCCAGACCATGACGTCCCTCACTGTTGCTTTTGTGCTTTGTTCAATGCCAGAACTATACATCATCAGGCCCTTATTGTAGCTAGATATTTTCACTCTCAGTCCTCGAATTCTGATATGGCTTCAGTAAGCCATCTGACTACCGATCTTCCAAAAAAAACATAAGGATAAAGACAGAGACAGACCGCACAGTTCCAAAACTGCCGACAGTGCTTCCATTAAGCTAGTCGTCATTTCTACAGTCCTAAGTGAGGCGCTTTCGCAGCCCCTGATACCCGCTTCTGTGGATTTGCAGGCCGTTACCGAGACCCTTTCGGAGTCCGGTATGCCACGAGACTGTTCTTTGACTAAGGATCCTGCGGATGTCTCTACCTTGGATGGGTCCGGAGCCACTGAGCAGGCAGTGGCTTCAGAGGAAGTTCTTCGCACTACCGATACTCGACACAAACCGACGACTTCTTTCGCATCTTCAGTTCTTTCTAAAACTACCGAGTTTATAAGGCCCAGGGTATGAACTATGCCCAAAAAAACAACGACCGAAGCTCAGACATCTGCTTCCACACCTCAATCACAAATGCTTAAAATGTCGGAAACCTTATTATACTTATTAGGGAAAGCCAGACTACCCCTTCCAAAAGAAAAAGAGACTTTTCCCCAGTAGTTTTATCTGAACAGGAGTCCGATGACTCTGATGCTTCTGAATATGAAGACCTGGAACCCCTCTTTGCTTATAAGGATTCTGATGCAGAGGAATTCATTCCTTCTTCCTGTCCACCCGAGGATTTTTCATTTGGTGAAACCCTACATACTTTAAGGGAGCATTTCCAATGGAAATGTAGGGAATTCTTAAATTTACCAGAGCACATACCTTTAGCCATTCCTCCTGTCCTGGATGTTGTGGATGATGTTTTTATGGAATCCAGTTTGACTCCTGACACCCTTCCTCCTGCTCTTAGGAAACCTGACAGGTACTACAGAGTCCCTGACTCTGTCAAATTCCTTTTCAGAAATCTTACTGCTGACCCAGAGGTCAACTTCCAAGGACCTAAAGGAATTAAAGCAACCTTTGCTAAGAATCCCATCCCCTCAGACAGGGATTCCCGAGCTTTAGACAGATGGGGTAAAAAAGTATACATCTCTGCAACTCTTGCTATTAGAGCGCTAAATTGTCAGTTCCACATGCTGAAATATCAGCAGCATACCATGGAACTCCTCAAACAAACAAAAAATATCTTCCTTTCCTGCTTTTGCAGAAAACAAAGAATTACAAGAGCTTATGCATTCTGCAAGCCAAGTTACTAAGCACACGTTGCAATGTGGCTTTGATGCCCTAAAAGCATCTTGCAGGGCAGCAATCACTGGTTCTGTCCTTAGAAGACCTGCTTGGTTTAAGGAACAGACCTTGCCAGATCATGTCAAATCAAAAATTATTGGATGCACCATTGAACAAAGACAATTTGTTTGACACCAAGGCAGAAGAGGTCTTAAAAGAGATGGAAGAAAAAGCTAAATCTATGCAGACAGTTAGACGTTTTACAGGTCCAGCCTCTGAGGTTCAGTAGGCATTGCCCCTCCAAACACTGTTCCTTTCCGGCCCCCTCCAGGCCAGACCCCCTCCAGACAGCAGTCCCAGGGAATGCAGAGATATAAGCAATGGAGTTCCTCCTCTTCAAAAACAGGGAGTGCTAAGCCACCCCCTTATGGTAAGAACTCACAATAACTTTACACGTCCACCCCTTACCTCTGCCCACCTGCTTGTGCCCCTAGGAGGAAAACTATACTTCCATGCAAACAACTGGGCCTCTATTACCAATGATGGATGGATCCTCAACATAGTGTCCCAGGGATACAAATTTTATTTTCACACCCTGCCAACCCCAAAAGGGTTCCCAGATCTTCTTCCAAACCAGTGGGCAGAGGCCAAAACACAAGTCTTTTCTCTGCTCTCCATGAGGGCAATACAGCAAGTTCCTGCAGACCAGATAGGCCAGGGTTTCTATTCCAGAATCTTCCTGGTACCCAGAAAAGAAGGCACCTGGTGCCCAATCCTCGATCTATCCATTCTAAACACTTTTCTGGTGATACCAAAATTCAAAATGCTCACCCTTCAGCAACTTCTTCCTATACTTTCCAAGGATGCTTGGTTAGCCACCACAGATATGAGAAGCCTACCTACACATCCCAATCAGGGAATCTTGCAGGAAATATCTACGTTTCAGGGCAGGATCTATGCACTTTTAGTTCTTTGCACTTCCCTTTAGCTTATCCACTGCTCCCAGAGTTTTCACAAAATGCCTGGCTCCAGCCATTGCTTTCTACAGACAAAGAAATATTCAGATTTACCCCTACTTAGACGAATGCGTGATTCAGGCAGACAGGAAAAACTGTTACAGCACCTGTCCTTTGTAAAGGACCTACTGACCTGCCTGGGGTATACTATCAACGAAAATAAATCAAAACTAGTCCCCACAACAAAAAATTGTATTCCTGGGAGCAAGCTTGGACACAGCATCCCAGAGGGTCTATATTATAAGATCGACGGTTGAAAACATCGAACACCATATGGTTGATGTCTTCAAACATCGAACTTATAAAAACAACAAAAAAGAAAACAGTACCCTAACGGGTTTAAGCAGGGGGGCAAGCCCCCCTGCACCCCCCACAACCCCCGCAACTTAAATATACCATCTCTGAGACTGTACTACATTGCAGTAAATGGAAATCTCCCCTTACTGAGATTTCCGTTTACACGTTAGATGTTATGCACTTTTGCAATTCTAGTGTCGACAATATCAGCTTTGATATTGTTGGCTTTCGAGAATATAATATAGACCCCATTCCAGATGGCATTCCTTACTCCAGAAAAACAAGCCTACCTGACAGTCTGCTTCTCTGAACTAGCCACCAGAACCCAGTTATCCACAAGGAAAATCCTGCAAGCTCTAGGGTTCATGGCCTCCTGCATTCTACTCATTCCGTATGCCAGACTGCATATGAGGAAACTACAGTGGTACCTAAAAAGCCTTTTGTGTCAACACTCTCAAGACCTGGAAACTATCATACCAATGATACCCTGTCTAAGGAAAGATTTTCTTTAGTGGGCAGCAGCATGCAACAACAAGGGACTTCCCTTCTCACAAGTCCACGCCTCCCAGACCCTCACCACAGATGCATCAGACCATGTCTGGGGTGCACACCTGGACAGCAGGTGCATTCAGGGCCATTAGAGCCCAAATCAAATATATCTGCACATCGACCAGAAAGAGATGCTAGCTGTTCAGCACGCCGTGACAGCTTTCATACCCCTACTCTCCCCGGGGCCTCTACTGATCAAAACAGACAACACCACAGTGATGTGGTATATCAACAAGCAGGGAGGGGACTCACTCTTATCCTGTCTGCAAGCTCGCCATGACCCTTTGGCACATGGCCTCAGCCATACAAATACACCTGCTAGCACAGTTCCTGCCAGACTCCCTATACTCTCTGGCAGACAACTTAAGCAGAAACCTGCTAGACCCACACGCGTTGCAGCTAGACCACAGAACTTTCACCCTTGTAACCCAGAAATGGGGCACCCTGGAGGTGGACCTCTTTGCCTCCCACTCCAATCATCATCTCAGTAAATTCTGTACCAGGGAACGTCACAGCAAGGCCTGGAAAGTGGATGCTCTATCCTTCCAATGGGTAAACCTCTCGGTCTGTGCATTTCCCCCTCTACCACTCATTTCAAGGGTATTGCTCAAAATAAGGGAGGAAAAGCCAAGGGCAATCCTGATTGCCCCAGACTGACCATGCCACCACTGGTACTCACTGCTACGCAGCCTGTCACCCCTGCCACCATGGCACCTACCTCAGATCCCAACACTCCTGATCCAGAAGAATGAAGAATTTATGCATCCCCAATTGCAGACCAGCAACCTGACAGCCTGCCTTATTCCCTGACCTGTTCTCAAGCTGTCAGCCTAAGCAAACAAGTCCTAGATGTTATACGTGAGGCCAGATGCCCCAGCACTAGAAAATCCTATGCTGACAAGTGGAAAAGGTTTTGCACCTGGATCCAGGCTAAGGGAGCCGAAACAGCACAGCCATCCCTACCTCTCATCCTGGATTACCTAGCAGACCTACTACACAGGGGCTATCCTTCTCATTCACTCCGGAGCAGCTCAGAAAAATCTGCCAGCTTAATTCCACCATAGGAACAACAGTGCAGCCTGAGCTCATTTTCAGAAAATCCATTTGTAATACCATACAGAAAACAAATGTTCATAACTCTTTAACTATAAGAGCTAGACAGAAATGTAAACGTGAAAGTTGTTCAGCAGACACTTCCGAGTGGTTGACCTTTCCAATAGTGGAAATGTGCATATCAAAGTCATTATTAAATATTTGGCAAGGAATGTTGATATTGTGCATATTTTTTACCTTTTTGGAAAAGCAAAGCACAATATCTTGGTCATTGTACCATGCAGACCCATACAATTTGAATTTAATTTGTTAGTATGAATGTCAGCTTTAAAATGATACCTTAACCATCACTGTGTGATGTTCCTTTCTTGAGATATTCACAGAAATATGATTAATATATTAGTTCTCATAATTGATAAATAAACAAAGCATAATATCTCATCACCTGTAACAGACAGAGCCTATATATCAGTGTAGAAGTTGTGCATCTGAAAGTTGGCTTCAAAATGATCCATCATTTGTGTGATCACCATGCTCCCTTGCAAAGATATGGGTATAATAATGAGAAGTATTGTAAATGTATAATTTTCATAATCATACAAGACTAAGCAAACGGTGACATCTGTACATGTGTACAGTGCACAGACACAGTTATTTTACCATGTTGTAAGGAGTGACACTGTCTTCAAAATTAGGTATTACTTGGCACACTGACATGCTCCCTTGCAAAGTTATTTTCAAAATATGAAAAAAAATCATAATTTCCATAACCTAGGTCCGAAACAAACTTTGATATCTGCACATCTGTACAACATACAGGCACAATTCTTTTACCATGTTAGAAGCAGCAATATTGTCTTCTAAATGAGGTATTACTTGGCACATTCAGATGCTCCCTTGCAAAGTTATTTACCAAAATATGAAAAAAATCATAATTTCCATAACCTAAGTCCGAAACAAACTTTGATATCTGCACATGTGTACAACATAAAGGCACAATTCTTTTACCATGTTGGAACTGTCAATACTGTCTTCAAAATTATGTATTTCTTGGCACATTGACATGCTCCATTGCAAAGTTATTTACCAAAATATGAAGAAAATCATAATTTCCATAACCTGAGTCCTAACAAAACTGATATATGTACATGTGTACAGCATTCAGAAGCAGTTCTTTTACCATGTAGACACATATGATTGTAAATATACACATTGTTGGTGTAGCCAACATACTGCTGAATGGGTACATGTAAAAAGAAAAAGCAAGGTAAGGACCGCCACTCCACTAATGAACACAAGACAGGCATGGGACTTCAGTGGCAGGCAAAGCATCTGATCTGTCCTATAGCTGTGCTGGCTACCCACTCAGACAGCTGATACCACTGCAATCTCATGGCCTCCTTCAGTGTCAGCAGTCTGCCTTACCTATGTCTTTTCTCGTTACATGTGTCCATTCAGCACTGGTCCCAAGGGATCAAGTTCTGTATTACTAAGCCCTTTCTGTCATCTAAACTCTACACATGCTTGATAAAAGCAGAATAAAAAAAAAGTATTGCAGGATGGTTACTGACATATTAGATTGTATGTGCTAGCACTCTCCTGAAACAGTGGTTCTTTCTCAGCATCTTCACCAGCTCCTTACCACAGTTATTTGCCAAACTCATAAAAATATATTTTACACAACACATTTCATAATAGAGTTTTATTACTGGTCCCTACTTGGTCATGGGTGTTTTCCATTCTTCTCACAAGCTGCATATTACCAATCCTGCATAGCTCTCCACATGCCATTGTGGAGGTCAGTCAAGAACAAGGCAATGCCCTCCTCAGTTAGGTAAACGCCATCCCTTCTGAAAAGGTGAACGTCTTCTGCGGTGATGCTGTCATGACAGATTGTAAATTCGCTTACCTTGTGCATCAAGCCATGCATGAACCCGTTCTGTAAATGTCTGGCCTTGTGTGCTGCCCATTGACTGTTCGCTGTTTTCCACATCTGTCGAGGAATTATGTCAGACCACACAAAATGACAACATGGCCACCACGACTGCAGGTGTTCAAAAATTGCTCTGATTTGAAACCGTAGCCTTCCAAGTGGTTGACTGATGACATAATTCCCTCCAATGTGCAGGATACCACAAGGAAGTCGGGCTCAGGGTAGATAGAACACTTCTCTTCCAACAACTGCAGTACTCCGCTCCAATGCATACTTCTTCTTGCAATCCAGTATACCTTCACAGTGGATGTGGGGAAGCTCAAGTTGGACTGGTTTTCAGTTATGGAGGCATGGCTGGCAGCCCAGTGAATGTAGAAATGGCCACATACCCACACTCATCGTTCTCCTGCTTGTGAAGCCATGTCAGTGTCAGAAGGTGATGAACCTGCACAGGAAAGAAAATGCAAACAGATTACTACTGATGTTTGACAGATCTATTGGAAGAGTACATATATATGTATATCATAATGCATTACCTGGTTAGACCGTCCAAATCTTCACTCCTATCCACAGGGGCATTATTCTTTTCATAAGGTACATGTAAATCCCCTCTAAATGAACTACAGACAATGTATGCAGATGCATCACCCTATCTCCCAGGAGAGGCCACTGTCATACTGATATTCATGTGTATATTTATATGTATATATGTACAAGTACATTATGTACATACATATATATCGATATACACACATATATGCACAGACACACACACACACACATATATATATATATATATATATATATATATGTATATATATGTGTATATATATATATATATATATATATATATATATATATATATATATATATTTATATATATATATATATATATACAGGAAAACACATCAGGGGGTTTGGAGCAGAGAAAAAACACAATCGGCTTGTGCATTCATCAAAGTGATAAAGATTTCTACTTATGTGAATAACAGTTACAGCCGCTGAGACTTTTACCAGAAAAGTGATAATGACTCATTGCTATATTGTAACTGCACTTATTGCTAATGTGATAATGACCTTCCTTTCAGTACTGCAACGTTATGCATGCTCAGACAAAGGTGATAATTGCTGCACATAACCTGTTGACTAGGCATTCATTATATTACCTTGTGTAGTTGTTATGTAACACAGACTCATTATCAATAAGGAGAGCAACTGAGTAATTCAGTAAAATAGTATAACACATATTACTGAGCCCTTCCTCCCCCCTAAATTCCACACATGACTGACAAGGCCAGGAAAAATGCACAAAAAATGTGGTAGCTCCATGCTGGCAGTAGTCAACAAGTAATGACCTTTATATCACTCATGCAACTACTAATCACAAATAGAATAATACAAGCCAAAGTGATTTCTTTTCTGCTTATTTTATATTATACTATTAATTAGTCAATGGTGTATCTGATGTCTTATATGCTGGCATATTACACTATAATTACATTTATGTGCTGTATTCTAAGTAATGTAACCATATGTAATTTTCAGACTTAATGTTTCCCCAGTAACCATCCAGTTGTTTGCATTATGTATGCACAAGCACCAAAATGGCACAATAAACTATTTTGTGCAGCGGTCACTTCAGCAGTCAGACCATGTATGCACAAGCACTTCACTGATACACAATGAATTATTTCCCCAAGCAACATCCTCATTACTATGTCCAGGTGTACATGCACCTAAATGAAAAGTTTCCCCTAAACAGCCGTTCATTAACATTTCCTGGTACGTGCAACCACCAGCATGATTACTTCACCCAAGCAACCCCTTCAGTAGAATGTTGAGGTATGTACAATCACCAAAATTAAACGCTTACCCAAATGAAACGTGTGTAACATTTCGTAGTGATGTACAACCACCAAAATGAAGCATTCACCCAAGCGAGCCCTTCAATATAATGTATGCACAGGCACCAGAATGAAAGATTTCCCCAAAACAACCGTTCAGTAACATTTCCTCGTATGTACAAGCACCAACAGAAAAATTTCAGAAACAAAACACCTAATGTGCAGGTGGGAAATTGCATCACATTATCTGTTGACTGGCCATTCATTATTTTCTGGGTACAGGTGTAATACAAGACAGAGTCATTACCATCTGTTAGAAGAAAGACCAGAGTTAATTCAGTCAAAGTAGTACAGCATTTGTATTTTACTGAGCATTGGATATACCATGGAACACAGTGAAGACAGTCAAACAGTGGTGAAAATATGGGTCAACAGTGATGTTGCAAAGAACTGGACGTCCCTCCAAACTTTATGAAAAGACAAGACACTGTGGACAAATACCTTATGAGAATACTGTCTTAGGAGGAATGACCTACAGCCTTATTATATACAGCTAAGAAAACCAGTGATGGCACGCTGCCCAGTTTCCTGGTAGTGGGCTAATAGAACTCTTCACACAGTCATGGGTAAAACAAATGTTCAGGATGGATTTACACTAAGTCCTAAGAAAATAATTAAAAAAAATCATCAGCCAAAATATAATTTCTCTTGCTGCATACATGGTGTGACCTACATTCTGTATAATGTCAAAACAGGGAGCTGCCTAATATATCAGAATATAGATGCAGTCAAATCCATGGAAGTAGAATAGCATTTTGTCTAATACTGAGAACAGCATTTTTGAGTGAATTTTGCAGTGAACTTATTAAAATATCTAATTATGTTAAACTGTTTAACTTGTTATTGTTTTATTGTATTTGTTATATGTACATCTGCGTATGTTTATAATGAAAACAAAATAAAAATGTTTTGGAAAAAAAGAAAAAGCATGCTCATTCAAAGGTACTTATTCTAGCAACGTTCCAAGACAAATAGTGCGATTCGGAACCCCTGCCCCCCAATATCTTTGGTTTGGACAGTTGAAAGGTATGTGCAGTCATCAGTAAAATTATAAAAATGGACGTAGGACATGTACCCTTCCTTTCTTCAAAATTTTAAGTCACCCCGATTCAGATCTCAGGTATGACAGCTATGCTGTCTCTTTTTTCTTGTACTGATTTTACCTTGATCACATCATCATTTAAGAGCTTTACCATACGTCTGTCTTTCCATTTTCATGTGAAAGTATAATGTCAACACTACATTTTCTGAACACCTGACTAGTAAACCACTATTCCATTTCCATTTTGTTTGCATGAAAAAGACTTTTCTCCACTTCATCTACCTTGTCCTACCTTACTCCATTTTGTAAGCCACATTAATACCCAATCAGCCATCTTTCATACTTTCCACATCCTGTCTTTATTCAGATCTTGTCCTTCAGCTTTACTTTTTCTCTTTCATTTTAGATCAATCCACCGCTATGCCCATCTTTCATACAGCCGTCTTGTGCCCACAAAAAGTAACCTTCTTCATAGTTTCTGCATCTAGCTTAGTGCAATCATTTTTACAGATAGATGCCTTTTCCTGTGTTCTCCATCTCCACTTCTACTCATAGTGCTATGTGATCTGGAAGACCCATTCCTTCCTTTCTTTGTTGTACACGATTACACCACCAGTGGCCAGAAATAAACTTGTAACAACACATAAACAATCTCCTTGTGTGCCTCAATTCTAGTATTTGCTTTTGTAACCTAACACCCACTTCTTACATTTTTCCCTCTTTGCCTTCTGTTCGAGTCACATAAATTGCTGTTGAAATCTGCTGCCTTCAACACCCATTACTTGCATCACACAAAGGCTTAATTTTCAGTAATACCTTTGGTGTATATATTAACATAGTTTGCCTATTATAGGCTGCAGTCCTCCAATTATTCCCATAAGCAGTTTCAATTTTGACTTCACTTTCACAGAAATAACCGTCAATAACCACTCCTCAAGGGGACCAGATACATTCAAGTCTCTTACAAAATGTTACTCCTGTAATTTGTTAATGTCTTTAACACTTGTTTATTTCTTACCCATTCCAGAACCCTGTTAGCACTGAGTGACAAAAGTTTCATTTTTCAAGTACAGGTTTCTGGTTAAAGCTTTTGTATTTTTCCATATTCTTCCCATTTACCCCTTCACCAGTAGTTCCCAGTTTTATGTCTTCCAACTCTGCTTCAGTTTCCTCTTCTGTAGCTTGAGTATGAGCTCCAAATCATTTCTCTACATATTATTTGTTTTGTCTATTAATGCTCTTTGATTAAAATTTACTTCCCACTGTTCCTCCCATCACTACTCTGATGTATTTCTTGTTCACATTGTACCAAACAAACACTTTTCATTTATACCATTATTTTCCTAATTCCACTCTCTGGAGTTGTTTTACTACAACCCCAAAATGACCCTCACATCTGCACCATATGTACATTTTAATATAACTCTTTTTTCCAATTCCATAACATTTTTCTGGTTCCCCCTCTTTCTGTAGTGTTCACAGATTAATTTATTATGGTTCACTTTAAAAATGTTGCACTTACCTTTTTTGTTGTTGTTAATATGTCCGTTTCACCACTGGCTCTGAATTTCTTTCTGCAGACTGCTGGTTAACAGTTACCGTTACCGAGTGTGCAAGGGATTATGGGGTGCAATTGTTACTTTATGAAGTGGGGTAGATTGCTAGCTTAGGGACCAGCAGGGTCTAAATGACTATCCAGGAAATGGGCTTCCCTTCAAGTGGCTTAGGCTGTCGCCAAATCATTGCTTCAACTTTGAAAAGAAATATTACCTCACAAGGTACTTTGCAAAGTTAAAAGGTTGGATGTGTGCATAAACACACACATGTGCACCAGCACACGCGCGCACACACTATTACTGTAGGAAAACGCTAGTGATTTTTATAAAATACATTCTGCTGCTTGGATACTTTCTATTTTAAACTTTTGAAAGGGGAATCAGGACCTCATCTGATATGCAGAATATGTAGTCTGTAAAGGGTTTTAAACATTTCGTTTGTCAGCTACTGCCTAATAATGAAATATGCATATTTATTCTTCCGGAGAGTGTTTTATCTCATTATACACCCACAGCAAGTCGAAGACAGAATGATCATTTCTGTTTACCTATTCGTGCGCTGGTTCTATATAAATGTCAGAAATTGTTAAAAATATGATAATTAAAAGCAGCTCGAATGGAAAGCACTCCGAACAGCACCTTGTTAAAGAAAACAGAGTTGTACAGCTCACAACTGCATTTTTAGAAACTGGAATCAGGCACGCAATCTAGTGGTGTGTTTTCAATTACTCTTAAGTTACTGGAATTACCCAGCACTGTTGCAAAAGACACAGCTACAAAATCAGCTAACACACCTACCTCTGGTGATCGAATTGCTAAACCTCCAAGACAGAGGAGAGTGAGGGCTGGAGCAAGCCTATATCCACCTAACAACTCCCACCTCTTTTTCCCGTCCTGATAACAAAGTTTCAGCTATCTCCCTGCAATTCAGTAGGATCGGAGATTAAAAGAATCCGGTGCTGATGTTTCTTCGAAGAACCAATGTCCAGGATAAATAGAGGGATCCAACAGTAAATTCCTGAAGAAGCATGAAAAGAAAGGGAATATCTACTGTTGGGTCCGTTATTTAGTCAGAACAAAGTACTATTACATCAGAGGGGGTGGAGGTGTTAAGCAAGTGGTGGCTACTACTCACTTGACTAACAGCATATGAAATCAGATTGCTTTGGAGAAGTACAGACTCCATTGTAAGCCATTTTTCTGGGGAAATCCAAATATGAACACCATGTAACTCCACGCTAAAAAATAAGCTGACAAGGTAACTGACAAAGTTCAGCTACTTTGTCAACTTAATTTTCGGCAGTGGAGGTACACTATGACTGCAAAATTAGCTGCGCTGCTAGAAGGCACTCGGGTATAACTACATGCAATTCCTACTGTCTCACAGCGTGCTCGGATGTAAGCACAAAGGCGCCATGAGACAGTAGTCGGGGTTAATTCATGCCTCTGCCATCTCTGCTCATTAAGGCACGGAGGCACCTCTCTTCTCACACCCTCTCATCAAACAGTTCCTAAGAGGGATTAACAACTTAAGGCCACCCAGAAGAGCTCCTACCCCAGCTTGGGGCCTTAACTTTATATTGGAAAAGCTCACCCTACCCCCCCTTTGAACCTGCAGCTTCAGCAGAGTTAAAATTCCTGTCTTGGAAAACAGCCTTGCTTCTGGCCATCACTTCAGCCAGAAGAGTTTCAGAGCTACAAGCACTCATGGTTGTAGAGTCCTTCATCATTTCCATGCTGACAGGGTCTCCCTCAGGACTAACCCATACTTCATGCCTTAAAGTGGTGTCTAGTGTGGCTCTCAACCAATCCATTCATTTGCTCATCTTTTTCCCTAACCCACAAAACAAGGGGGAAAGGATTCTGCACTCTCTAGATGTCCACAGACAGCTCAGATTCTATCTGGACAGGACTAAATATTTTAGAAAAACTGACCAATTGCTAGTCAGCTTCGCAGCAGGGGCAGAGGGCAAGGCCATATCCAAACAAACAGTCTCCAAATGGATAGCACACTGCATCCATTTCTGCTACAAACAGCATGGGAAACCACCCCCAAAGGGGGTCAGGATGCATTCCACCAGGGGAGCCTCCACCTCTGCAGCTTTTCTCAGAGTGGTCCCCACCAGGGATATCCTGGAGGCTGCAACATGGACTTCTGTTCATACCTTCACCAAGCATTACCACCTGCCTATCTTCTCCAAATCCAGGGCTGGCTTTGCCACCGCAGTCTTGCAGGACATCCTAGCCAGCCTCTAGTCTTCTTGACTGCCTCCACCCTTTTCTTCAGCTTTGGGAATCAACCCAAGTGTGATGACTGCAACAGTGAAACATGAAGAACATAGTACATTTGTGTACACTTACCATAAATGTAGATGTTTGAGTGTATTCACTGTTGCAGTCCTGGTTTTCCACCCTCCACCCCCTTGTCTCTCTCTCTCTTCCTCTCTCCTTACAGGGAATTTTTGGTATTTACTTTCTACTGGTGGTGTTCTTCCACCATAACCTAGCTCCCTATTTGGGGGCTCCTAACAGTTGGGGCAAGAAAAACTGATGCAATGGCGTCATCTGCCTGGTTTTATACCACTGATGACCTGACGTCATTCCTGGAGTGACAGCAACTGATGCAGAAATACTAAACCTCTGGTATTCGGGCCGACTGAGGGCTACCACTGGCAGGATAATCCAAGTGTGATGACTGCAGCAGTGAATACACTCGAACATGTACATTTATGGTAAGTGTACACAACTGTACTTTCTGGGGGAGCACAACATATTAGCGGATGGGCTCAGCAGGGTACTATTGATGCCTCATGAGTGGTCTCTGAATCAATCAGTGGCAAACAAGATTTTCCTCAGATGGGGTCAGCCCAGCTGCAACCTTTTTGCATCTCCTTTCAACAACAATTGCAGCAGGTACTTTGCCCCGATCCCTTCACAGGGACATTCACCAAGAGATGGTTTAGTCCGTGCTTGTCTTCCTGGTCTACTTTATGCATTCCTCCCTCTGATTCCCAAATTTCTTCAGAAGTCATGCAGGTTGAAGAGCGAAGTGATCCTTATTGCCACCTTTTGACCCCAACAAGTTTGGTTCACCTTCCTGTGGTCTCATCTGATTTGCCCTCCGTGGGCACTGGAACCATGTCCAGAACTTCTGTCTCACCCCTCAGGACAATTTCATCCAGATCTTTATAACTTGAAACTAACCTTATGGTTTCTCCAATTCCAAGATGGATTTCTTCCTCTGTTCAAAAGATTAACATTTTTCCTCCCATAAGTCTTCTACCAGGAAAATTTATAAAAGTAAGTGGAAAAGGTTTTCCATTTGGGCCCAGCAGCATCACATTGATCCGCTTATGGTGCCCATTTTGGCAGTCTTGAACTTTCTAGCTTGTCTTTTTCATTCGGGGGCCAGCTTCTCTACTGTTACAGTTCAGCTGCAGCCATTTCTAATTTTCACATTGGGGAAAATGCTGCATCTTTAGCTTCTTCTAGACTTTGCAAAGCTTTCCTCAAGGGCATGCTCCTTCTTCAACCTCCTGTCAAAGATCCTACTCCTCTGTGGCATCTTATGTTAGTTCTTCAAGCTCTGACTTTGTCTCCTTTTGAACCTGCTGCTAAGGCAGAGTTGAAATTCTTGATGTTAAGTTGTCCAGTCTTGCTTTCATTCTTGCTGGATGGGTTCGGAGCTGATCCTCGGCTCCGATTTGGCCACTTATTATAGCTTGAGAGCTCTTTACTGGCTCGAGGCTACCCCTTATCCCAGAATGCCCAGCGTCAGCTACCCAGATCTCGTTTGCCGCTTGCTTTAGCTATGAGGTTGTGATCAATACTGGCTCAGGCTTAGTATAACTTTTTTTCCCTATTAAATTCAAATAATTTGCTTAAATTTTGATATATTTTCTCTATTATAGTAGTTTGTACGTTTCTTTTATTGTAAATCCCTTATCTCGTCCTTGTGGGGGTAGAGAGTCCCCCCCCTTTAAGGACAGCTGTTTAAGTTAGAAGCTCTCCTTTAAGGTCTTTATTAATTTTTAGTTTACTATTGTAGTGTGTCTTTTTGGTAAAATGTCTAAGGAAGTTAAAATCTCAGGTTTTAAAAAGTGTGACTCATGCTGTCAGAAGATGTCTCTGACAGACGGGCACACTAGTTGTGTTTACTGCACCTACAGGACTCTTGTTCTATTTGTCATGCCTTTAGTCCAAGGGTCCTGCAGGAGTGGAAAAACAAGCTTATCCTGTGTGGATTGTTAAAACTGGATTCTCCAGCTAAAGCATTTTAGCCAGTGAAACCTTTGAAACCAGTCAAGCCGTCGGCTCCATGTCCAGAACAGACTTGTGAGTTTGACAAACCAAGTGTGTCGGTGCCATCTGGCACCGACAAGACTACTCCTCCGTTGGCTCCAACTGTTACTTCGGAGCTGTCTCGGAGCCACAAACAAACTAGGTCTCCTTCATTGGAGCTGATTCGCTCAGTGCCACAATCACCCTTACTTCAAAGCAAGTCCAGTCTTCGCTCATCTTCTTACTCCTCTCGATCCTCGAGGTTATCGGATCAGGATGTGGAGAGAGTGGTCAGTAGTTTGCTGAAGTCACAGGCCCTTGCTAAAATCCTTTCAAGCCCGCCTCAACAGGCTTTGGCTCCATCCACTTCGATTTCGATTCCTCTTCCAACTGTGCTTAGTTCAGAGCCGGAGTCCATGGATGCTCCAATAGTTGTTCCTTCGGTTCCGATGACATCCTGTTCGACTCCGACATTGGCTCTGATTACCTTGGTTCTTCCTCCCATCGAGGTATATGGGTGCTGAAGCTCTCTCATTGGCTCCAAGGGGGGAAGTGGCATCGGACCCTCGTCCAAACCCACTCTCCCTCTCGGACCGTCGGCTCAGTTGAGCTCAGCTACCACATCGGCCTCGGAGCTATCGCCCTCGGTGCAGGGTTGGATTACTGTCTCTTTGGAGCTGGAGCCTTCCTTGTTTCAAGACCGTGATGCCCTCAAGGTCATACGGAGAGTGCTGTCCCCACAGACGGCTCCACTGTCGGTTCAATCGGCTCCGTCCCCCTCTTTGCCTGTGACAACCTCTGCTCCTCCTCCAGCCACAAAAGCGTAGGGAACCTATGCCCCAGGACACCCTGTTGGGTGAGCCCTCTTCTTCCGAAACCTCCTCAGAGCATTCTGAGCAGGCTTTCTGGAAGAAAAAGTGCAAGAGGAAGCACCAAGACTCCCCTGAGTCTGTCACCTCAGATACAGACTTGGATGAATCGGAGGGGTCCCCAAGGTCCCCCTCTGAATATGTTTCCTTTTCAGACATCCTTGAGATTCTCAGGCAGAGGTATAGCTGGACTTCCCTAGCCCTCTCCAAGGATGAGTCTGTATACCTGGATGCATTTGGTTCCCGACCTTCCACCTCCTGGGTGTCACCGCCTTTTGATCCACTCATGTCTGTAGTGTCTCGAAAGGCTTGGTCAGCTCCAAATTCCATGGAACCTGTCCCAAGGAGACCTAATAAATTCATCACAGCTCACCAAGACAAACAATTCTTGACTAAAGGTGTTTCAGTTGATGCCATGGTGGTAGCAGCAGCCACAAAGAGAGAGTTAGCTGAAACCTTCTCATCTGTCCATCCACTGAATAAAGACTCTCATATGATGGACAGGTATGGGAAGCGAATGTTTTCATCAGCGACCTTCTCCCTTAGGTCCCTGAACTATCTTTCCCATTTTACCAGGCTTCAGAGGGATCTCCTAAAAGAGCTTGGAGATACCCTACAAGATCCCACAGCTGAGGGAGCTTCAGCCAAGGTAGCTACCCAGCTGGTGACTCTTAATTCAATAGTTAACTCCCCCATGAAGCTTATTTCATACACATCAGATGGAGTTAGTAGAGCTGCAGGAACAGGAGTTGCTCTTAGGAGACATTCTTGGCTGCAGCTGTGTCAGTTTGCAGAACCTTTCAGAGCATCCTTCACCAATACCCCCTTTGATGGCTCCTCTCTCTTTGGACCTCAGGTGAAAGACGCGCTTACCAGGTGCCAGCAGGAAGGCAAGACACTCTCTGATGTCGGAGTCCATTTTTCCACTCCTACCAGACCATACCTAAAGGGTCAGAAGGGTGGCAAGATGGGGTTTTGAAAATCCCAGGGACCCTTGCCTGATGCACGTTGGGATTTTTCCCCCAGGGGCAGAGGGGGAAATAATAACAATGGCAGATGCTGCCCTCATGGCAGAGGGGGTCCGCAAAATCAGGGTGACAGAGATATGTTCTCTTCCAAACCCTATCAACATCCCTGAAGGGATGCCCGACTGCTCAACTCTGGAGGCAGTCGGGGGAAGGCTTTCATTGTATCCAGTCATCTGGCAAAATATTACAAAAGACAAATGGGTACTAGCCATTATATCCGGAGAATACAAGATTCCCATCAACCCCCTTTTGTTTCAAAAAAATCCATCCCAGATGTTCTACCCAATCTAAGGGATCAGGCTGTCACAGAAGTTTCAAGACTGCTAGAAAAAAAGAGCCATCCAGGAAGTCCCCGCAGACCAAGTTGGATCTGGAACTTAGTCCAGATTATTTTTAGTGCCCAAAAAGACAGGGGACTGGAGACAAATTCTGGATCTCAGCAGGTTAAACAAATCTATACAAAAAGAAAAGTTTCAGATGGTAACACTGCAGTCCATTCTCCCCTTTTTGGGTCAGGACAATTGGATGTGCTCTATAGATCTTCAGGACGCATACTATCATATTTATTTATTTATTTATTTATTTTCAGTTTGATTGCCAGGGAAGTCCACTGGGCCAGAACGTGCCCATTTTCAGTGGAGGCCCGGGGAGAAAAAATGGACAGACGGTCCAGGAGATTTCTACATTTCCGGCTAGGGGCCAGTCATTACCAATTCAGAGCTCTGCCCTTTGGTCTCACCACAGCCCCCAGGGTGTTCACCAAATGCATGGCAGTAGTCACAGCTCACCTGAGACGTCTAGGATTCCATGTGTTTCCTTATCTAGATGACTGGCTCCTCACTGCTACCACCAGGCAACAACTTATAGAGGCACGAGATTATACCATCACATCCTGTGCAGAACTAGGCATCACAATAAACTTTGAAAACTCTGCCTTGTTGCCCTGCCAGTCTATTACATACATGGGAGCAGAGCTAAACACAAGAAAAATTATTGTAAAATTGCCTCAGGAAAGAGTTTCCATTATTCAAAAACAGGTGTCACTTCTCCTGAGGTGCAAACGAATTCAAGTCAAATATGTTCTTCAAGCTCTAGGGTCCATGGCAGCAGCCATTCTTTAGTTCCCTTAGCACGCTTTTACATAGGTTCATAGGTTCATACTAGGCTATCTGCCCTAGGGCATTTATAAGCCTAGCCAGAGTGTGTTTGGCTTTCGCCACCCATTTTAAATTAATTTTGCTATGCCCTTTTTCGAGGTTAGTATACTGTGCCTCTGTCTAACAGTGACACAGAAGTGATACCCGGGGTAAACCTACGATCTCCCATCCACTCATTAAGATTCCTCTTGAAGAGAGTCAATGAGGGACTCTGCCTAACCTGGACTGGGATTTTATTCCAGAGTGAAGGGAGCCTCTGGGTTATGAAGCTGTCCCTCCAGCATGTCCTATTTATTTCAGTGCTGAGGTTCAAGTCTCGAGCGCGTAGCTCGATGGGATTTGGATTTTCTGAGGTGCAGCATGTCCATTAATTCCGGGTTGGACATGACTTTATACGACAGGCACAGATCGCCTCTGAGCAGGCGGTATGCCACTGAGTAGAGCTGGAGTTTCTTTAATCGGGCAGCATATGGCATCTGTTTGAGCCCTTTGATCCTCTTGGTGAGGTACTTTTGGGGTCTTTCCAGTTGCTGCAGGTGTCTGGTAAGGTACATCCCAAAACGGGCATTGTACTCAATTATGGGCCTGATGAGGGTTGAGTAAAGAGGCATGATGACCTCCCCTAATCTAGATGTGAATCCCTTCATGATTAGGTGGGCTATATAAAATGTTTTTTCTAACCACTTTGGCCACGTGGTTGTCAAATGAGAGATTGCTATCAACTTGGGACCCCAGGTCCCTAATTACTTCTTCTGTACTTAATGGATTACCATCTATGTGGTAATTTGTGGGCACTTTGTTTTTGCCAAAGGGGATGACTATACACTTTTTGGCATTTAGCTTGAGGCCATGGCTCTGGCACCAGTTGTCTGTTTCTATGAGGCCCTTTTGGAGGATGCCTGTGTCTGCTGGAAAGTCGATTATGGCACCCAGTTTGCAGTCAGCTGCGAACTTGGTCAGCCACAGTCCTTCCGTGTTGGCCTGTACCTCCGAGAAATATATACCAAACAAGAGAGGTCCCAGGACTGAGCCTTGTGGGACGCCACTTGTAACTGGTTTGGAGTCTGACATGGCTCCAGCAATTCTAACCATGTGGGTTCTGTCCTTGAGCCAGTTTGCAACCCATCTAGTGACATAGGGGTTTATATTTAAGCTGGTGAGCTTATCTATAATGCCCGAGTGGGGTATTGTATCGAAGGCTTTTGCGAGGTCCAGGTAGGCTGTGTGGGGACCACCTTCCCCTCGTCAATGGCCTTGGTGACTGTTTCAAAGAAATCAACCAGGTTTAAGAGGCAGGATCTGCCCTTAACAAAGCAAAACTGGGTAGGATCCAGCGTCTGTAGGTCCCCAATATATTTATAAGGTCCATGATGATCCTTTCCATAGCTTTGCAGACCAAGCTAGTCAGGCTTATGGGGCGATAGTTTCCAGGATCCGTTGAGGCACCACCTTTGTGGAGAGGGACCACTGTTGCTGTACGCCACTCTTTGGGTACATATCCTGTAGTAAGGCTGAGATTGAACAGTAGTTTTATGTTTGGGTTTAGCTCTTCTTGGAGTTCATGTAGGACGCAGCCCAGGACACCATCTGGTCCCATTGATGCTGTGTTTTTTTGCTTTGGAGAGGGCAGCTCTTACCTGAGCATCTGAGATGTCAGGGGGGCAGCACTCTGCTGGGATAGATATTTGCCCTTTTGGGGGGGGGGGGAGTTTGCTCTGAACCTGTCAGCTTGGATGTTGGCAATGTCTGTGGGTTCGGTGTATTTTTTTTGTCATTTTGGACTAATTCTGAGCATATCTGGGAATTCCCACCCAGGTTTCTAACATAACTAAAGAAAGCCTTGTGATTATCCTTAGTGTCCTGTGCAATTTTTCTCTTAAAGCTGGTCTTAGACGATTTTATGAGTGCCCGTAGTTTTTTGCTAATACTGATCAGAGATGCCTTCCCTTTTTGGGATTTTTCTCTATCATGTAGTAGCTTCCTCCTTCTATTGTATAGTTTGTTTATGGCTGGGGTCCACCAGACAGGACGTCTGCCTTTGGAGGATTGGGTCTTGGTTTTATTTGGGATTGCATGATCCATGCATTCCTGAAGGTGTTCATAGAATGCGTTTATAAAGGATTCTGCGGTCTGGGCCATATTTTCCACAGGCCCGGGGTCTTTGAAGGATTCCACCTCGGTTTTGAGGAGTGTGAAATTTGCTTTAGAGAAGTTTTTCACTGTGGTTTTCTGGGCAGGGGTTGGGGTCGGGATGTGAATATCCAGTGAGATTAGTTTATGGTCTGATCTTACCAGTGAGGGCTACACTTCTGGTCTGGAGCATAGAGTCCCCATGTTGGTGATGATCAGGTCCAGTATGTTTTCCCCTCTTGTGGGAGTGGTAACAAGTTGTTCCATAGCATTTGAGTTTATAACTTCTAGGAACCTTTGGGCTAGGGTGTTGGAGCTAGAGTAATGCTCCCAGTCTATGTTTGGGTAGTTGAAGTCGCCCAATATAATGGTGTTTGGAGAGACCTTCATATTTTCCAGTGTTCTCAGGAAGGCCGAGTGGGGTTCCTGGGTTTGGGAGGGTGGTCTGTAGCAGGCTATAAACTGGAAGGCAGTTTTACCCACTGTTAGTTGCACATGGATAGTCTCTGATGCTTCGTGCTATGCCACCAACCTGGAGGTGTGGGTATCTTTGACGAATATAGATACTTCCCCTCCTTTTGTGGTTCAGTCCAAGTTTTGGGTCCGAAAAGCATGGTATGAGGTATAACCTGGTAGTGCTGGGGTGCTCTCGGGAGCCTTGAACCAGGTTTCTGTTACTGCATAGATATCGATGTTCTCCATGCTAAGGAGAGTTTCGAGTGCGTGCATCTTGAGGTTTAGACTTCTGGCCTTGAGTAGCATTACTCTTAGTTTCTTATCCCTTGTGATACCTATGGAGGTGGGTTTGTCTTTTGAGCCTTGCCTAAAAAAGGCACTATGGGGGTAGCAAGAGCCTTTGCCAATATCCGAAAGCCCAGGGGTGACAGGTGCAAGCCGTCCCTAGTGAAGCATCGTGGCTTGTCGAGCATGTCATCCCAGGCTGACAGGCATTGGATCCCCTTTGAATGACACCAATACTTAAGCCAATTGTTGAAATTGATCATCTTGTCTTCATATTGTGGCATCATTCTTGGCGAGGGTAAGATGCTACTCAAGATCAGGGTCATACCGGCCTGGGCTACATGCTCAGAGAGCTCCTCTATGTCTCTTTTCATGTAGTCCAGGGAGGTATGTCTTAGGTCATTCACACCAGCATGGACAATGACTGAGTCATATTTGTACTTGCCTTGGAGTGACCTGAGTGCTTGTGTTATGTGGCGGATCCTAGCGCCCGACAGGCAGCTCACCGTGAGCTTCTCCTTGTTCAGCCTGGTGAGCGGGAAGTCAGTGTGCCTGACGATAGAGTCACCTATTACAAGTGTATCAGGTGTGTTGTTTAGCCTTAAAGGCTGTGACTGTTCGGCACACTGGCTTTGTGAGCTATGTGTTGCACGTGTTTTGTTTTGGGGTAGCGGTTGCTTGGGTGTCTGCTTTGGAGGTCTCTGCTGCTTAGGCAGATTTTTATTTAGAGCCTCCGAGTATGTTTTTGTTTGTTTATGTGTTTGGTTTGCTGTCATGGTAGGTCTGTGTGAGACTGGAATTGTAGTGAGTGTGGTTTCCTTCTCCTCCTGACTGGTTACGCCAGTACTGAGTTGAGAGAGCTTAGCCTCCAGTTTGGCTATATGGTTGCATCTCTCACGTGTTGGAATTTGTTGGGAGGAGGAGAGGGTTGTCTGTGTACATGAGGCAGTTGTAACATTGCCTCAAGATTCACAGATTCACCAGCTGGACCGGAGAGGAGATTGACAACTGACCTTTGGACATGCTAGAATGAGAATCCTTCAGTGTCTTCTTGTCACACAACGGTCCTTCCAGGAATTACCCATGTCTCACATGATGCTAATTATGGAATCTTGCAAAATACACCTTTCTCGGAGGATGGTCTCCCCACTAGTTACTCAGAGCAGACCATTCATGGAACCCCATCCGGTCGCCACAGTGACCCGGACGCTTCCCTGATAGGATGGGGGGGGGGGGCATTATCTAGGGAAGACGGTCCAAGGCACTTGGCAACCTCATGAGTACCACTTGCACATCAACGTCCTGGAAAGGAGAGTGGTGCTCCTAGCGTTGCAAGCTTTTCAAGACTCTCTCCCTGCCGGGACTATTGCAGTACAGACGGACAATATGTCAGTGGTTTGGTACATCAGCAAACAGGGTGGAACCATGTCTTACCCCTTGTGTCAAGAGGCCCTCAGACTGTGGCAATGGGTGATTTCTTCCCAACGTTTTCTGACAGCAACGCATATCCCTGGGACATCCAACGTAATAGCGGACAGGCTCAGCAGGGTGATCCTCATGCCTCACGAGTGGTCTCTGACACAGGAAATTGTGGATCTTATTTTCTGCAAATGGGGCCAGCCTTGCTGCAATCTCTTTGCCTCTTCCCTCAAATACAAATGCAGCAGCTACTTCTCCCTTGTTCCTCCTCCAGGTCAGACACCCAGGGACGCTGTAGTCCACGATTGGCCTCAGGGACTCCTTTATGCACCCCCCAATTCCAAAAGTTATTCAGAAAGCAAAATCGTTGGGTTGCAAAATGATCCTCATTGCCCCCTATTGGCCTTGACAGATTTGGTTTCCATTCCTTCACCCCCACCTTCTAGCCCAGCCTTGGATTCTGGACCCAGTACTGGACCTCTTGATTCATCAATCAGGCGGGCTACACCAATCCCTCCAATCTCTCAAGCTCACAGCTTGGTTACTCCACTTCCAATCCTAGCCAGGCTCCCCAATATTTCCCCAGCAGTGTGTGATATTATTGTTTCCTCCCAAAAGACAAATACAAGGAAAGTCTATGCCAGCAAATGGAAAAGATTCTCTTACTGGGCAGAATCCAGAAATTTAGATCCTTTTGCAGCTCCTATACACAAGATTTTGGATTTCTTAGCAGAACTGTTTCATTCTGGTGCAGTGGCTGCTACCATCAGAGTACAATTAGCTGTCATTTCAAATTTTCATGTTGGAGTTTCTAACTCCAGCATAATGTCTCTCAAAGTCTGTAAGGCCTTCATGAGAAGTACATCTCTACTTAGACCTCCAGTAAAAGAGCCCCTTCCACCTTGGGATCTCAATTTGGTTCTGGCCTCCTTGATACTGCCACTCTTTGAACCAGCAGCATCATGTTCCTTGAAATTTCTCTGTTGGAAAACTCTTTTCTTAGTTGCTATTACTACAGCCAGATGTGTTTCAGAACTTCATGCACTATGTGTTCACCCTCCATACCTAGTTTTTCACAAAGACAGAGTTTCTCTGAGAACCAACCCATCTTTTCTACTTAAATTTATTCAGAGTACAGATTACACCAATTGGATGTGCATAGACAACTGCGTTTCTATCTCCATAGAACTAAAGAGATGAGAAAATCAGATCAGTTGTTCCTTTCTTTTGCTAACAACAAACAAGGCCTTCCAGTTTCTAAAGTAACATTGTCAAAATTGTTATCAGACACCATAGCCCATACCTACCATTTGTGACAAAAGGATCTTCCAACAAAACCCAAAGGTCATTCAGCCAAGTCACTAGCTACTTCGGTAGTGTTTCAATCTGGATTGCCCATAGATTCAATTTGTGCAGCAACTACTTGGGCAGATCCTCATACATTCATTTCTCATTACAAAGTAGATGTGGTCTCCCGGGGCAGGGCTTCCTTTGGTTCCACAGTTCTGAAGAGTCCGTTCCAATGAGCCATCCAGGATTGAGGTGCTAGGGACGCTGTCCCATCCAGCAAGAACAAAGGCGAGATTGGACAACTTAATATAAAGAATTTATGTACCTACCATAACATTCCATGTTAGTTGTCCTTCATCTCACCTTCCTTCTTGCGTCCCTCCCTCTGTCCCCCTTCCTTGAGGATTGAGAGGAGTTTACTCAATAGTTTCACTGGCTAATTTGTTTTATTAGTTGCTTCCCAACCAAACCATGACAATTAACTGTATGTCCAGGTCTATTAATGGATTATTTTCTATAATTATGTCTAGCGTGAGCTATCTCAAATGAGATCTGGGTAGCTGACGCTGGGCATTCTGGGATAAGGGGTAGCCTCGAGCCAGTAAAGAGCTCTCGAGCTGTAGTAAGTGGCCGAGTCAGAGTCGAGGATCCTCTCCGAAACCATCCAGCAAGAAGGAAGGCGAGATGAAGGACAACTAACATGGAATGTTATGGTAGGTACATAACTTCCTTTTTTTTAAGTATGTATTTCTCTTCTTGGAAAATTGGCAGCAGACTTGATCTGAGGTATCTGAGCGGAGTGAGGCAGTTTGGGTAGGGTAGGATGAGCTCTAGCCTGGAATACTTAGCTTGCTGACGGCCAAGTCAGTTCCAAGATCGGAACTGAAGCAGACAACACAGATGGAATATTATGGTGAATACATAAGTTCTTTTTATCTTTCCAGGGCAGTCCTCCAGAGGGTTCCTCCCAAGGGTGGGAGTATCATAACGAATGCCACCTGCTGGGCAGGGATGGTCCACAGAATCAGGGTTTTGTGAGACTTTTTCTACCAGGCCCTTTCAGTGATCCTGAAGGGTTGCCCAGCTGTTGTTCTCTGGAGGCAGTCAGGTGTTGTCTAGCTCTCCCCCCAAAAGCTTGGGAGGCCATCACCTTAGATGCCTGGAAGCTGAGAGTCATATCCAGAGGCTATTACTTCCCCTTCATAGATGTTCCAAATTATCACGCAAAATGTCTCCCAGATGTTCCAGCCCATCAGAGAGCTTATTCAGCAGCCATTTATAAATCAAGTCATTCAGGATGTCCCACCAGACCAGATAGGATCTGGGGTCTATTCCAGGTTCTTTTTAGTTCCGAAAAAATAAAGGACCTCAGACCAACTTTGGATTTTAGTAAACTAAACTAGTTTGTCAAAAACACCAAGTTCTAGATGGTCATGGTGCAGTACATCTTACTTCTCCAGATGAAGGACAATTGGATGTGCTCACTAGACCTCAAGGACACTTCTATTACATCAAGGTAGGCAAGCATTTTAGGAGGTTTCTTCACTTCTGGCTGGAGGCCAGTCATTAGTAGTTCAGGGCCCTGCCATTTGGTCTCATCACAACCCCCCCTCCCCCGAGTGTTAACCAAATGATTAGCAGTGGTCGCAACCTGGCTCAGGCTGCAGGGATTTCAGGTCTTTCCATATCTGGATGATTGACTCCTCACTGACCCCACAAGGACATTGTTGATCTTGGCCAGGGAATCCTTACACCAACTGTATAACAACTTGGGCATCACTGTCAATTATCCAAAATCAAGCCTTCAACCTTTAAAAGTTTAACAGTTCATAGGATGTCATTTAGACATGATCAACCAAATAGCCAGGGTTCCAAGCTCAAGAGTTTTCGACCTGTGGGCTCAGGCCCTGTCAGTGCTTGCAACTCTGAAACCACAAGCACACGCAGTTATGGAGCTTCTGTGTCATATGGCAGCATCAGTAGGGTTAATTCCTTTAGCCAAGTACCACATTAGGGCCCTACAGTGATGTCTGGCTGCTCATTGATCTTTCTTACTTGTCCTTTGGATTTCCCTATCAGGTTAAAGAAAGTGTATCACGAGCAGCTTTACTGCTGGTTTTTGTCTCCCTTGGTAACCAAAGGGAGACCATTTGTAATCCCTTCTTCCGCAGTCATGGTCACCAGACGCCTCCCGCCTGGGGTTGGGTGGGGAGGGGAGGCATTTCGAAGGGAGGCTGTCAGATTGTATTTTGTTTGCATATTCTTTGAAAGACAATACTCTTCCACCTAAGCCTAAGGGTCATTCAACAAGGGCTGTGCCTATTTCTATAGCTTTTCTTGTTAGAGTATCAATATATGATATTTGTGCAGCTTCTACTTGGCTGGTTCATCACACTTTTGTTTCACATTATAAGCTGGATATTCAGTCTAGATCCAGGGCTTCCCTTGGATCCACTGTGTTGCAGAATTTCCTTCCTTAGTTCCTTCTGAGGAATGTTCGTGAATGGGGTCTGTGTCCCACATTTTGAAGCCAGACAAAACAGACAATATCAGATAGTATTTTTATGTACTCACCATAATGGTAGATCTTCTGTTGTCTGTCTCCATCTGGTTCAGCCTTCCCACTTTATTGCCACCCCACCTTATTGTTGAGTTGGTGAGTCTGTCCCACTGAGATTTATTTATTTTATTTATTTTTTTATTTATTTATCATTTGTTAACCGGGAAAGTCCGACTTGGAACGAAGCCAATTTTCAGCGGAGGCCCGGGGAGAAAGGCTCCAGATGAATGTCTTTGTAATGTGGGAGGAAACCAGAGCACCCGGAGGAAACCCACACGAACGCAGGGAGGACATGCAGACTCCACACAGAAGGCACCCTAGCCGAGAATCGAACCGGAGAACCTCTTGCAGTGAGGCGACAACACTACCGCTGCACCTCTGCGCCGTCCCAATGACATGACCAGACATTGGAGATTGTTTGTTCCCACCTTCTAGATCCTTGCATTCTCCTTTATTGTCATGTTCCATTTTTTGGAAGGTACATTTAAAGAGTTAAATTACTTCTCATTATGATTACTCTCATGAGGCAAACTCAGTCTGAAGAGTTGATGAAGGAGCAGGGAGTTATGGGTAAGGAAGGCAGAGTCAAGTGGGTGCTAAAGACTTTAGAATTGGCCAGTGTCAGAGCCAAGTGAAATCCAAAGTCCACAGGTTGAACCAGATGGAGACAGACACAAGTATCTATTTTTATGGTCAGTACATAACTCTTGTTTCATTTTTATTCTTTGAGCTGATGACCTGAGGTTAAGCTATGCGTCAGGTGGTCATTCTGTTGGCATTTCTTAATAATTACTTCTACTTGCCTGATTAAAATTAAATGTTTTTTTATGATGTTTGTTCAACCTAAGTTGAAGATAATTTAATTGTTAACATTGCTGCCTCACAGCCCTTGATGTGAGGTTTGGTTCTGTGTGGTGTTTTCATATCCATCCTGTGTTCTTGTAGATTTTCTCTGTGTACTTTAGCTTCTTCCCGTGACCCCGTCTCATGAAAATCATGAAGACTTACATGGTGAATTAGATGTACCTAAGTGCTTGTTCTGTGTGTGTGTGTGTGTGTGTGTGTGTGTGTGTGTGTGTGTGTGTGTGTGTGTGTGTGTGTGTGTGTGTGTGTGAGACTGATATCCAAGCCAGGTACTTTTGTGTGCTTTACACCCACTGAGTTGCTACCATAGGCTGTGTCAGAAAATAAATGTTATGTGCAGTGTGTTTATTCAGTTATATGCTGCTGCTTTTCAATTTGAAAATCAGAAATATTCCTAATTATTAAATCAGAGTCAACTTTTTTCTTTAAATAAATCAGATGATAGGATAAAAGTCTGCCTCTCCCCATTTTTAGTGCAGAGTTAGATGAGCGGAAGCATAAAAATGTGGCTGAGGGGCAGAGTGAGAACAAAGTCATATCTTGGGTCTGCCCCAAACACAAGCTGTTAGATTTACCAGTGGGGGTGTAAGTGCAGTACTTCCATTCAGTAAATACATCATGGGTAATATCAGGATTTCCTAAATGAATGCTGATATTGCATTCATGCTTTAGTTAGCAGCTTAGCCTGTTTTTTTTTTGTGAACAACTTTGGGTTGATGTATGTTTGGCAAAAAAAAATAATAATAATACATGTTTAAACTGCAGTTCCAAAGCTGTACAATACTGACTTCTTCCTCCATTAAAGGTCTTGAGATTATTATTAATGACACATTTGTCTGTACTGATAATGTTGTTAAAGGAATTCCATCAGCTAACTGTATTGTAGATTTTTTTAGCACTTAGATATTATAGATACGATTCATTCAGTCTATCCTATCCGACATTTGGGTCCTTGAGCCCCAGCCCAGATCTGATCCTGTTGATTTAGTGCTCCACTCTTGAGCCCTTCCTAAATGTTTACCTACAGTGCCCTGCTCCTTCCAGACTAATCAAAATCTCATTTGCCTGCTCTTGGAGAAACAATGAAGACTAAGGCAGGTAAGTGCTCTGCTCTTATTTGTAATTTAAATTAAATGAAAGATGTGTTATCAATTTTGCCTTTATTCTCACTGATGGCTTTGGATCCGATGTATTGGATCCATCTCTGCCTTTCCAATAGCTCGCGGTCTTCAGCAAAGCTCGTAGGCCTCCCCCTACCCATAATACAGTTCCCCAACTTCCCTAAATCTCGTTTGCCACGCTACAAGTAGGATCTTCTACCAAGCTCTGGGCTAAGTTGTTGATATTTCTTTGTCTTTGCTTAATTTTTTTCTACATTCCTGTATCGTAGTAATTACAGTTTGGTAGCGTATACTTGAAGTTTTTCTCTAGTTGGTAGTTCCCTGTTACAGTTAGTTTTTTTCCTTGTCAGTTTTTCCTCTTGCTGTTAGCATCCATTTAAGTTAGAGGACGTCTAACTTATAACCGTTTAAGTTAGAGGGTATTCCTTTATCTTTCTTATCTGTTTCTCTGCTGGTAGTTTTTGATACCTCTTACTTCCTTTCAGGTTGCTGTTTGTTTAAGTTAAAGGGCAGTTAACCAAGTCTGTTTAAGTTAGAGGACTTAACACCCCCCTTCCCGTGTTATTGTCGTTAAAAAAAAAAATTGTTTCTTGTTAAGTTGTTTGCTTCTATTGTTTATAAGCAGCAATGTCTCAGAAAGAAAGTAAGCCCTTAGGATTTAAGAAGCATTAGAAATGCAGCAAAAAAATTCCCCTCAGTGATTCTCACACTTTATGTATATACTGTTTGGGGCCTCTTCATTTCAGTCCTGTTCCATATGTCATGCATTTAATCAGAGAGCCCTCTTGGAACAGAAAAAGAAATTGATTTTGAAAGGATTATTAAAAACCCCATTCTCTGAGGCTGTTTCCACTGATTCCCTCCTCTCCAAAATCAGACAAGTCAGAGAGAGTGGGAAAATGGCCTTCTTTGGTTCCGACATCTTTGTTAGAGCTGAAAGCAAAACTACCAAAAGAGTCCACTCCAACAGCACACACAGAGCAGGCATAAACCTCTGGAGCAGGGACTTCTTTGGAGCACACAGTGTCTTTAGCTCTTAATGCTTCTGTTGATCCTTTGGCTCCAAAAGACCCACTACCTGCTGAATACCGTTATCGGAGCCAATCTCCATCTTTGGAGCCAATTACATCTTGGCTTCCTTCACCATTATTAGCAAGATCTAGATCCCAAACATTGTCTACTGGGTCAACCAGAAGCCTCTCTGATGAAGATGTGGATAGGGTGGTGCAGAATTTCTTGACACCTGCCTTGGCCAAGCTCCTTTTGGATCCGAGCCCAAAGGAGACGGATCAGTCTCATCCTCCCCCTTCAGCTCCTATACCTCCTCCGATCTGACCTTCGGTTTTGGAGCCGGAAGACTCTGATATCCATCTGGTGTGTTTGTATTGGGCCCTGGGCACGTTGGCTCCTCAGCTCCGGTGTCTGCCCCGAGCGTCTCCATCCAGTCGGAGCCGTTAGCCTCTGGGAGCCGACACTCGCTGGTGGGGTACTGTGAGCTGGCTCGGATCTCCTCGGATCTGACCCTGTCTGTTGGGATCTCAGCAAGGATGGGTTTGGCTCCCACCTCATCTTCGGAGCTTCTGTCTCCTGCTCCAAGGGCTCTTTTGGCCCCAACATCTATGTTGTCAGGTCCAGGGAGTTCATTAGAGCAGGTGGTCTGCTTTCGAAGTTATGAGGAGGGTGATGACTGCTCCTCGGTCTCAGGTACAGTCTCCTTTGGAGATTCCTTCTTCATAGGTGCAAGTGTCTTTACCTCATCACCTCCATCCACAGGACTGCAGGGATCCAAGGCCTCAGGATGTTCCCCAGGGGACTCCCCCCTCTTCTGAAACTTCCCCAGAGTACCCCACTGAGGAAGTCCTTTGGAGGAAAACATGCAAGAGGAAGCATCTGGACTCCCCAGAGAAGTCTGTCTCTTCAGATACCAACTTCAGTGATGTAGAATGGTCCCCACAGTCAGCTCCTGAAGCTGTCTCCTTTGGAGATATCCTAGAAATTTTGAAACAGAGAGGTGACTAGCTGTCCTCTTCTCCTTCGCCCGAGGAGTTGGTATACCTGAAGGCCTTCGGATATCACCCATCAACCTCTTGGTTGACACCACCTTCCAATGAGCTTATTCACTTAATCTCTCTGAAGGCTTGGGAGACCCCAGACGCCATAGAACCCACTCCTAGGAGGCCAAATAAGTACATTACAGCACCCAAAGACCAAGCCTTTTTCACCAAGGGAGTAGCAGTGGATGCCATGGTCATGGTGGCTGCACAAAAAGGAACTTTTCAAGACCAGTTCCTCTATCCATCCCATGGATTGACAATGGACAAATATGGGAAGCGCATGTTCTCATCAGTGGCTTTTACAATGCGATCACTGAACTGTCTCACTCATTTCACCAGACTTCAGAGGGACCTACTGAAAGAACCTTCAGACTCCCTCCAAGGAGCTGTAGCTGATGCAGCAGTAGATAAGATTGATGCATAGCTCGCAACCCTCAACTCGGTAATCAACTCGTCCATGAGACTTATTTCATACGCAGCAGATGGAGCAAGTAGAGTGGTGGGTTCAGGCATCTCAATTAGGAGACAGGCTTGGATGTGCCTCTGTGATTTCATGGAGCCCTTTAAGTCTTCCTTTCTTAATGCTCCCTTCGATGGGTCATCTTTCTTTGGGCCCAAAGTTAAGGAAATGCTAACCCGGTGTGAGCCAGAGGGTAAGAATTTGTCTGCTGTTGGATATGTTTTTCCACACCCACCAGATCATTTCCATATGGTCAGAGGGGTAGTGGGAAGATATGGTTCAGGAAGTCTCAAATGTCTTACCAGGACACATGGTGCTAGTTCCCCCAGGGGCAGAGGGGGAATAATAACAGAAGACGCTGCCCCTGTGGCAGAGGAGGCCTACAGAACCAGGGGTCTAGAGAATCTTTCTTTGGCAGACCCTTTCAGCGCTCCTGAAAGAGTTCCCGACTGCTCACCTCTGGAGGCAGTCGGGGGAAGACTGTCACTGCACCAAGAAACCTGGAGGAAGATAACCAACACAAGAGGGTGCAAGACATAATATCCAGGAGTTACATCATTCAATTCTCTCTCCCCCAGTCCCAAAAACAAATCTGTCCCAGACATTCCACCCAGTCAGAGGGAAAAAGCAATGTTAGAAATCCAAATGTTGCTAAGAAAAGAGTCATCCAAGAAGTCCCCACAGACCAGAGAGCATCCATAACTTACTCAAGATTCCTTTTAGTTCCAAAGAAAACAGGGGACTAGAGACCCATTTTGGATCTTGGCAATCTCAGCAAATCGGTGAAGAAAAACAAGTTTCGGATGGTGACACTGCAGTCGATACTTCTATTCATGGAAAAAGACAATCGGATGTGCTCTATAGACCTTCAGGGTGAGTACTACCATATTCCAATAGAAAGATGCTCCAGAAGGTTTTTGTGCTTCTGGTTAGGGGCCAGTCACTTCCAGTTTCGAGCTCTGCCCTTTGGTCTCACTACAGCCCCCAGAGTGTTCACCAAATCCATGGCAGTAGTGGCTGCTCACCTGAGATGCCAGAGATTCTGTGTGTTTCCATATCTGGCAACATGCTCATAGCCACCGCGATCAAGCATCTTCTGCTATAAGCCAGGAACTATACATTTCAACTTTGCTCCTCCCTAGGCATTACCATAAATTATGACAAATCTGCTCTAGAGCCATCTCAAAATTTAATTTTTATAGGAGCAGAGATAGATACAACCATGCTGACAGCAAGACTCCCCCACAACAGCGTACACAATCTTCGTCTACATGTCAAACTGTTAATCATGAAAACTTGAGCCACTGCAAAGCAAATGCTACAGGTTCTAGGAAAGATGGTAGCATCTACTGTACTTGTTCCAGTAGTTTGACTACATATCAGGATTCTTCAGTGGTTACTTTCCACACAATGGTCAATCCTGGAATTATCTGTGTCGCACAAAAGCCTCATAACCAGTTCCTGCAAAAAGGATCTTGACTGGTGGATTCACGCTCCTTCATTAACTCAAGGCCTTCCCTTTATCCGCCCTCAACCCCCCCCCCCCAAGCCATGGTGACCATGGACACTTTGCAGATAAGGTGTTGGGGGACTTTATACAGGCAAGACTGTCCAAGGCACCTGGCAGGAACATGAAGCTCACTAGAGATGAGGGCAGTGCTCTTGGCATTGCAGACATTTCAGAACTCTCTCCCTCTAGGAACGATAGCAGTTCAGTCAGACAATATGGCAGTAGTCAGGTACATAAATAAACAAGGGGGAACCTGATCTTATCCCCTTGATCGATAAGCTCTAAGGGTTTCGTGGGTGATGTCCTCCATCTGCTTTCTGATTGCAGCGCACATCCTGGGGAAAGCCAACACGATTGCAGACAATTGAGCAGGGCCATATTATGGCTCCATGAGTGGTCCCTCAATCAGAAAGTAGCGGAAGACATTTTCCAGAAATGGGCCCAGCCTTGCTGCAACCTTTTTGCTTCTCCCACCAATGCCAAATGCGGTAACTACTTTGCCCTAATCCCTCCTGTGGGGAAGTAACTAAGGGATGCACTTGTTCACGATTGGTCTCCGAGACTCCTATATGCCTTCCCCCCAATTCCTCTGATATGAAAATTGTTACAGAAAGCAAGTCTGTTGGAGACCATGATAATCCTGATTGCACCTTATTGGCCTTGTCAAATCTGGTTCCCATTTTTACAGCCTCATCTTTGGGACAAACCATGGATTCTGGACCCGGCTCCAGATCTACTAACGCATCCATCAGGAGTGGCACATTCCAGCCATCACAAACTCAAGTTGACAGCTTGGCTGCTCCCAGTTCTCTTGATTGCCAGATTTCCCATATGTCCTCTCATTAAACCTCTAGTAAATGGAATAGGTTTGTAATATGGGCAACTCATAACCAGGTAGATTCATTTTTCTGCACCCATACTTTCTATACTAGAATTTCTAATCAAACTTTTTCACGAAGGTGTGGCTGCTTCTACTATCAGAGTCCAACTAGCAGCAATTTCCATGTGGGAGAGAACAGCGCTGTTATCATGTCACACAGGCTGTGTAAGGCCTTTTTGAAAGGGACAGTTATGATTAGACCCCCATACAAGAATCCTACTCCTCCCCCCTGGGATATGAATTTCATATTAACAGATATCACTTGTTCCCACTTTGAACCTTCAGACACATGTGATCGTAAGTTTCTGTCTTAGAAAACACTCTTTCTAGTGGCCATCTCCTCAGCCAGAAGAGTCTCGGAGTTACAGGCCTTGTCTTCCAATCCCCCTTACCTAATTTTTCATAAGGATAGAGTTTCTTTATGCACTAATCCTTTATTTCTGCCAAAGGTTGTAGCAGAAAGTAACCTAAATCAATCTGTTGAGCTGCCAGTGTTCTTCCCTAATTACCAAAACAGAGGCGAATACGCTCTGCATCTTCTGGACATATATAGGCAATTACATTTTTACTTGCACAGGACTTCAAGTTTCAGGAAATCTGATCAACTTTCTATATCTTACTGTGAGACTAGAAAAGGTCAACCAGTCTCAAAAGTTACCTTATCTAGATGGCTCACTCTATGTATATCCTACATATATAGTTCTAAAAACAGGCCTCTTCCTTTTCCTGTCAAGGTATATTCCACTAGGTCAGTAGCTACATGTGTAGCCTTTCAAGCAAGGTTACCTTGGGATGATATTTGTGCCACAGCTACATGGGCAAAACCACATACCTTTATTACTCATTACAAATTGGATTTGGCCTCCAGGAGTACAGCTTCGTTTGGTTCTGTGGTTCTGAGGAATATTCTCCCATGAGCCACACAGGAATTTGGTTGCTTGAGACGTGATCCCATCAGTGAGAATAAAGGCAAGATTGACAACAACACATAAAGAAGTTATATACTTACCATAATGTTCCATGTGTGTTGTCCACCTCGACCTTTATTCTCACAACCCACCCTCCATGCCCCCTTCCAGAACTCCTGGAAGACCTAGTGGACAGTAGATTTATGGCTGTCCATAGCCTCAGAGATACTGACTTTGACCTATAAAAGGCCATAGCTACTGTGTAGGTTATTTTTCTTTTCTGGGATAGCAAACCAGATCCAAGGAAGTTGCTGAACTGCATTATGGGTAGGGAAGGTGGCCCACGAGCTTTGCTGAAGACCTCAAGCTATTGGAAAGGCCAAGATGGATCTGATGCATTGAATCCAAATCCATCAATGAGAATAAAGGTGGAGATGGACAACACACATGGAATGTTATGATAAGTACTTAACTTCTTTTTTCCTGCCATAGGTCTAGACTGTTTGCTGTAGAAAACTTTGATATTTCTGTAGGAAATTTGAGTTTCTCTTCAACCCTTCCTTCTGTGGCCTCACACCATCTTATATCCTGCTTCTTTTGCAATTCTTAGTTTTAGCTTATTAGTTGATGGCATTTTAAAAACATTACAGTAATTATGTCATACCTTTCTTAATCCTAGTATTATACCATTCTCTGTGTGTGAATTTCTGTTTTAAGGTACTTTAGATTTGTTAATTCTTAGAAAGGAGTATATGGATATTCTTGTGTGTGTGTTTTGGTGTGACTCCATGTTAGTTAACGTTCTTGTTAGGATGGATCAGAAAGCTTCCAGCTTGAAGAAATTCTCCAAATGTGGTCATAAAATCCCCCCACAAGACTCCCATGAGTTGTGTGGGGTTTGATTGGAGGTAGTACATCTCAATGCCTCATGTGGCATCTGTGTTGTCTTTGGGCCCAGAGCCCTGTCAGAAAGGAGGAATAACCGTATCCTTAAAGGACTCCTAACACAGGATCTGGAGCCCAGCAAATCTAAAACCCTCCAAAAAAACCTTCCAGTGCCAAAGACATGGAGCCAGGGAAATGTCTGCCTGAATCTTTGGGTTCGATTTCATCTCCGAAGACTCTGAGGCTCGAGGAGTATGTGGCACAAACTCCGACATCTGATGTTGTCCATTTTCATTCGTTCCTCTACTCTTGGGTCCATATCCAATCCTCAAATCCACCCCAGCCACTTCTACTAGCTTGTAAATCACTGAAACTTCTCAATCTCCTCCTTTTCCCTTAATGACCTAGTTCCTACCGTACCTCAGATCTCATTTGGCACATTAGAGGCCAGACATTGCCACGGTTTGTGCTCTCGAGTTCATAGTGTTTTTGGGGCACTATGAGTCTATTTCCTTTGGCTTATTGCTAAAATTCTTTAAAAACTTCATATTTTCTTTCTCCTTTTTCCTCCACTGAATAACTTTTGAAGTACTTATGTACTCTTTCCTTTACCATTACTGGTAATTTTCTTCTGTACATTATGTATCATTATCTGACATGCATTCTAAATGTGTTTACTGTCTAGACCCTTCACACTTTTATGCTATTTGTGACATATCTAAGGGTTTTAATCCTAGGGACTTTATAGATAGAAGAAACAAACTGATTCTCAGAAGCTTGCTACCCTCTAAATCTTGTACTTCTACAGCATCTTCTGGTGCTCAAACTCCTAAGAGTGCAGTGAGTAAAAAGGATACCAGGAAACATTCATTGGAACCAACCACTGCATTGCCTCCAGGTTCAGAACTCCTAAGAAACCACCTAAGACTTCGGATCCCAGCTCCTCAGATCTGAAAACCAGACAATAGAAATCTTTTTCGATCCTGTTTTCTTGGAATGATCTCCAAGATACCATCATTCCATACCTTCATCAAGAGCATCCTCGACCCGCTCTTACAAAAGCTTGAGAAAGGTTGATGTGGACAGGATGATGAGGAATTTTCTCTTGACGCAGATACAAATGGGGTCCCTTATTAGTACAACCACCCCTTGCTCACTCCTTCTCCAGTCCGATCTATGGTGTCGGAGTTGTTGGATCCGAAGTTTCCGGAGTCATTCACATCGGATCTGAAGGTACTGGTATCTTCAACTCCGGTGGTGTCAGTGGAGCAGCTCCAAATGCTTCAGAGCTGGATGGCTCTTGGAGCTACAGCACTGGCACTTGATCCAAAGTGTTGGAGTCTGTTCAGAAGCTGTCAGAACCATCTCTTCTCCTCTGTGCCTTGGTGTTAGACAGCTTGGCTCAAATTCCTTCTTTGAGCCCTCTGTCTTTAGAGAGGTGGGAGTTTACGGCCTGTAAACATGTTCTTTAAGAGACATCGGTTTCCTTCTGTCCAAAGCATTTGGCATTTGAGATAGTGTACAGAGTGTTCTCTATCTCTAGAGCTCAAACTTCTCCACCTTCTTCAGCTCCGACCACCCTAGTCCATTCGGCTCTGTGTCTTGAGCCTCAGTTATCCCTGCAACAGGGACAGCTAGCTCAAGATGGTCTCTAGGATGCCCGACAGGGTATTATTTTTTTCAAAACGTCTCCGGAAACATCCCACCGAAGAAGTTCCCAGGAAGAAAACGTGCAAAAGGAGACACTTGGAGTCTCATCAAGAGTTCGTCACATAAGATACTGACTTTGATGAGGGGGAAGGATCCCTAGGATCACCACCCAATGACTCATTTGGAGACATTCTGGAACTCCTAAAGCAAAGAGGTGGATGATCTTCCGACAACCTTTCCCAAGAGGAGTTGGTATTCCTTGAGGCTTTTGATGCTGGCCCGTCTCCTCCTGGGTGACTCTGCCCAGCGATGAGCTCATTGCTTTGGTCTCTTGGCAGGAGTGGAAGAAACCTGATACCATTAAACCAATCCCCAAAAGACCAGACAGGATCCTGGCACTACTTAAGGACAGAAATTTGTGGAGCAAGGGAGTACTGATTGATTCCATAGTCGTAGCAGCAGCCACTAAAAAAGAACTAGTGGAACAAAGTTCCTCTGTCCACCTGTCTAACAGGGAGTCTATTGGAAGATGGTGCTCTCATGGAAGAGAAGGTCCACAAAATCAAGGATCTAGAGATGCTTTCTCTGACAGTTCTACCAGTGTTTCTAAAAGGAGGCCCAGGTGTCCATCTATGGAGACAGGAGTGTGTAGAGGATAATATCCAGAGGTTATATCATGCCACTGTCCTGTCCATCCCCATTGGTTTCAGAGAAAATCCTTGAAGTTCCACCCAGTCAGAGGGAGACAGTGACACTAGAAATAAACAAGCTGCTAGAAAAAAAGAGTCATCCAAGACATCCTCAGACCAGAAAGAGTTCAGAACTTCTTCAAGATTCTTTTTATTGCCAAAGAAAATGGGACTGGAAAACAACTTTGGATTTCAGCAACCTAAATCAATGAGTTCACTATATAAAGTTCTGGATGGTCACGGTTCAGTCCATTTTGCCTTTTCTGCATAAGGGGCGATTGTATGTGCTCGAAAGTTCTTCAGGATGTGTACTAGCATAGCAAAATAAATAGATGATCCAGGAGATATCTATGCTTCTTACTAGGAGCCAGTCATTACCAGTTCAGAGCTCTGCCCTTTGGTCTCACTACAGCCCCTAGGGTGTTTACCAAGTAAATGGCAGTAGTGCCAGCTAACTTGAGACTACAGGGATTCTGGGTGTTTCCATGTGTAGACAACTGACTCATCACCTCTCTGACCAGACATCAACTGACGCAACCTCGGGATTACATACTCCAGCTATGCTCCCATCTGGGCATTTCAATGAACTGCAACAAATCTCATCTGGGGTCAGTGCAGTCATTGGAATTCATCAGTGCCTCATTTGGTACAATCACACAAACATCTCTCCTGTTATCAAGAATTCAAACTATTAATTTTTAGGTTAGAAAGATCATCCAAATCTCTTCCATCTCAGCTCTTTTAATCCTTCGAGCATTAGGATCCATATCAGTACCAGTCATCCTAGTACTGCTGTCAAGGTACCTTACGAGAATTCTTCAGTGGACATTGGCAAATCAGTAGTCCATTCTTCACCATCCCCTGTCCACTCAGATAAAAAAATAATTCAGGCTTGGCAAAAAGTATCTCCTATACACTCTAGTCAAGTACAAGAAGGACATCTCTTTTTTTCTTCCCCAACCCAAGCCCATACTGGCCACAGATGCCTCTAAGATTGGGCTGGGGGGAACTTTCTGGGAAGGACAGTCCAAGGCACATGGTCCCCTGAAGAGGCCAACACACATGTCAATGTCCTAGAAATGAGAGCTGTCCTCCTAGCATTGCAGGCCTTCCAAAACACTCTCCCCACTAGGACTTTTGCAATTCAGATGGACAACATGTCAGTGGTCTGGTACATCAACAAACAAGGGGGAACCAAATCTTACCCTTGTGTCAAGAAACTTTGAGAATGTGGCAATGGGGGCGATCTCATCCAATCAATTCCTGATAGCAGCACACATTCTGGGGTAGTCCAATGTGATTGCAGGCAAGTTAAGCAGGTCTATTCTAATGCCTCACAATTGGTCTCTCAATGGTAGCGGAGAAAATATTCCATCGATGGGGTCAGTTGTGCTGTGACCTTTTCGCATCCCTTCTCAACAAGTGCAGTAGGTTCTTTACACTCACCCCCCCCCACCGGGGTAGTCATTGAGAGAGGCTCTAATTCATGATTGGCCCACCGGTCCCCTTTATGCCTACCTCACATTACCCCTAATCCCCAAATATCTTCAGAATGCATCTTGATTGAAGAGCAGAGTAATTCTCATTGCTCCTTTTTGACCTTGACAAATATGGTTTTCTCTTCCTTTGGCCTCATTTTACTCATCCTCCATGGTCTCTGGATCCAACTCCAGACCTTCTGTCTCACCTGACAGACTTGATTCACCCAGACACTCCAGGCCTAAGTTGACCACACAGTTTCTCCAATTCCCTTGATTGTGAGACAGCCTAGGCTCTCCGTCCCCGTCCATCAATCCTTGTATCATCCCACAAAGCTTCCACTAGAAAACTGTACAAAAGCAAATGTAAAAGATTTGTAATTGGGGCGCAAAAAAAACAATTAGATCCTTTTTCTGCTACTATATCTAAAGTTTTGGAATTTTTAGCCTAGATGTTCAGTGAAGGAGCTAGCTCTTTTCCTGTTAAAGTACAGTTAGCTGCCATCTCCAACTTTCATATAGGAGTAAACAATTCAGCTCTAGCATCCACCCAACTGTGCAGAGCTTTTCTAAGAGGAACCTTTCTCCTAAGACCTGCAGTTAAAGATTCTGCTCTCCCTTGGGATTTAAATCCAGTCTTGTAAGTACTAACCCAATCTCCATTTGAACCTCAGCTAAAACAGAGCTAAAATTTCTAACCTGAAAAACAGAGTCTTTTTAGTAGATATTACCTCTGCAAGAAGAGTTTCAGAAGTCCAGGCCTTCTCTTCTAAACCCGCTTATTTGATTTTTTCATAAAGATAAGAGTATCCTTGAGAACCAATCCTTCCTTTCATCCTAAAGTGATGTCAGAATCTAATACCAAATCAAACTATCAATCTGCAAGTCTTCTTTCCAAATTTTTCAAACAAAGGGGAGTATTTGTTGCATCTATTGGATGTTCAGGTACAATTAGATTTTTACTGTATAAAACAAAAAAAATTAGAAAAACTGATCAACTATTAGTGTCCTTTTCAGATTCAGAATTGTGCAAATTGGTCTCTGAAGTAACATTATGTAAATGGGTGACTGATTGTATTACTTTTGTTTACAATAAATTGGGCATGTCCTTACCCAAGCTACCAGGACCACATTCCCCAAGATCCATAACTGCTACTTCAGCTTTTTTGTCTAGATCTTCTCTAGATGAAATTTGTGCAGCCGCACCTTGTACCTTTATGACTCATTACAAATTGGATCTGGTCTCTAAGGGCAGAGCAGCATTTCGTTCAGTGGTGCTCAAAAATATCCTTCTTTAGAGTCCTCTTGGGATTGAGGTAGCTGGGGACTGTGTCCCAAAAGTTGAGGAATGAATGAAAATTGACAACATCAGATAAAGATTTATATTATTCACCATGACATCCCATCTGTGTTGTCCATTTTCATTCTTTATCAACTACCCTCCCACCAACCCCCACCTTGTCTTTTGGAAGAATCAAAGATGCTGACGTTCCTTTGTTTGAGTCCCAGATTTTACTAGTTACCTTATTGTTTTATTCCTTTTCAGTGCTCTATAGATTTAAGGTACAACAAACAAGATCTGAGGTATGTTAAGAACTAGGGAGTTATGGGAAAGGGAAGAGCTCAAGAGCTTTCAGTGATTCATGAGCTAGTAGAAGTGGTCAAGTCAGATCTGAACCCAAGAGTTGAGGAAGAATGTAAATGGACAGCACAGATCGAACGTTATGGTGAGTACATAACTTCTTTTTATACAATGCCACCATATCCTCTGGCACCAATTATTATTCAGCACTGACCCAAGAGAATAGAAAAAACTATCTATAGACCTTCTTAGGCTGGATCCACAGGCTCCTTCAAATCCTATAAAAGTCCCTCCAAAATTGATTAGGATTACATGTTGCAGAGGTTTCTCAAAACCTAAGTCAAGATGGGGGTCATTACAACTCTATCATGTCCAAAACCAACTGGATCTTTACACTTATCGGGATCCTGCTCCCTCACTGGTCCACTCTTCAGCTTCAGTCGACTTGGATCTGTTTGGTCACTTGGAACTTGTGGCCTTAGAGTAACTGACCTAGTCTTTATTCAGTTCAAGAGTTTTGGATTCGAATAGACCATCTTGGCTCCCATCGGACTTGATGACGGAGTCTCATAGCCAAGGGAATGGGTAGATGGCTGTTCTGGTTTTGTCTGAGATGTCAACCTTTGAGATCTTGGCACTGGTCCCCTCCTCAGTGCCATCCACTCAGCTGGATCTAAGGATCCCAACTGGGTCATTTGTTCTCTCTCCATTTAGCAAGTTGGATTTGGCCACAAAAACAGTTTTTTCGGATCATAATGAGGTTGGAGGAGCTGTTCGAGCATTGGGAGGATAATCATACCCCTTAAGACAGATCCACAGGACCTTATGTCCACAGTTACACCCTACGACCCTCACTTTTTGTTTTGGGTTTGTCCTCTAAATAGTCATCATTTGGGCAGATTCATTCTGTTGACCCCAAAACTGTGACTTTACCATAGAGACAGCCCCCAGAAGACCCAGGAGTATCATCCCCTGAGCCACTTAAGAAGAGGATGTAGAGGAGGAAGCATGTTTACTCACATAATCAGTCTGTCATTTTGGATACTGCTTCAGATGATAGAGAGGGCTCCCCACAATCCCTTTCTGAGAAGGTGCTCTTCAGAGAGATCCTGGAGCTCATGAGACAGATGAGATCCTGCCCAACTGAATGTCCCTCTCAGAATGAAGCAGTACTGTTTGCGACATATGGAACAATTCCTTCTACTTCTTGGGTAGTTCCATCAGCTGATAAGATGGTGGAATTAGAATAAAAAAAAAAGGCATGGCAGGAGCACAATATGTATGAGTCCGTCCCCAGGAAGCCAGACAAAATACTTTGACTCATCAAGAATAAACCCTTCTGGGCATAATTGTGACAGACACCATGAGCAAGCCTAGCCATACAACCCAACAAGTTTTATTGCAAAGTTCTTTGGACACGTACATGATGAGGTATGTTATTAAAGAGGTAGCTGAGGGTTTTGTTGGGGTATGTTAGATGAGGATTAATTTACTTACTGTCAACCTCTGTCCATCAAAGACATGGGGGCTAGGCTGGGAGTGAATTTGCAATTTCCCATCCAGTGATCAAGGTTTCTTTTGAACAATTTATGTTGCGGACAAAGTTTAGATCCTTGGAGATGGTGTTTCTGGTGTTTGTCTTACAGATGTGCAAGAGATCCATCAGATCTGGATCTAAGGATGCCTTATATGCTAGGCATTGATCGCCTGTCAGTAACCTGTAGAAGACTGAGTACAGATATAGGATCTTAAGGTGATCTGTGTAGGACAGGGTGTTCAAACCCTGGATTCTCTTGATGAGAAACCTTTGAAAATGCTTCATCTGTTGCAACTGTGTTGTTAGGTACATGCCAAAGGGGGCCTTGTACTCAGTGATGGGTCTGATAGCGACTAAGTAGAGTGGTACTATTACTTCCTTGGATCTGGATGCCATACGGTAACTTATGAGTTGGGCGACATAGAATGATTTTTTTTACTATGTTGGCTATGTGTTGTTTGAACGCCAGATTACTGGCTACATAGTTTCCCAGATACCTAGTTATCAATGAAGTAATTACCTTGGGTGCACCACAATTGGATCATGGTCAAACTGGCCCTCAACAGGGTAATAGAGCACCTCCCTTGGCATCTGATCCCCTGCAGCCTTTCCAGTGTTCCATTGTTTGGCTATTTCTCCCCAGTTACCACAAACAGTGTTCAAACCTGTCAATGTGCATACTATTGTCTTCTTTACTTCTAGAATGATTACAAATATTTGGAATTAATTTAAAACTTTTATTTTAAATTTTATAGTACAAACACTGATAGGCATTTGCTAAACAAAACAGTGCTGTCTCACAATGAAAACAGACTTAGCATGAAAAGTAAACTTATCTACACTTGAAACTCACATTCATTGAAACAGCACTGAATCTATAGCAGCTTCCAGTTTACAGTCACCTGTGAACTTGGTAAGGCAAAGGCTTTTGACATTAGCCTTGATTTCCAAGAAGCAGATGCCAAACAGGAGTGGGTCTGACACAGAGCCCTGGAGTATTCTGCTTGTGACTGACTAGTCTCTTGGGGGAGGTGGTCTCACCAATCCTGACTTCTTGGGTCCTGTCTGTGAGCCAGCTGGCAATCCAGCAAGTTATGTAGATATTTATCTCTAGTTATGAGAGTTTGTCAACTATACCTAAGTTATATTGAATGCCTTGGCCAAATCAAGGCAGGCGGTATGTACCGTTTTACCCTCATCCATCGCCTTGGTGACCCAGTTGAAGAAGTCTACCAGGTTAATTAGGCAAGACCTTCCCTTAACAAAGCCAAACTGAGATGAATCCAGTATCTGTAGGTTGCCAATGTCGTTGCTGATCATTTTCGTGATAATTCATTGTATGGCTTTGAATATTAGACTTGTCAGACCGATGGTTCTGTAGTTTCTAGGGTTAATTAATGGTCCACCTTATGAAGAGGGATGACTGATTCCCCCTTTTTTGAGGTTGTAGATGAAGAGTGCCTCAAGCAGTCATTTTAGGTCATGTTTTAGGCTATTTAAGAGGCAACTAGAGATATTGATGGAGCCCATTGAAGCAGTGCTTTTGGCCTTGGTGAACACCTGCAGGACCTGCTCCCTATTGATAGTTGTGGAGGATATGCTAGAAGGGATTTCATCATGGGTAGTAGGGGGTGGGAGGTGAAGTTAAAGCTTAGTTTATTAGCCAGTAAATGTCAACCTGGTCAGTGAATGGTGTGCCATTTACCACCAGTTCTGCACAGTGCTGAGTATTACCTTTAAGGCTCCTGACATTGCTGAAGAAGGAATTGTGATTGTTCTTAGTCTGGGTGGCTATCCTGATCTTGTAATTGGCCTTGTTGGACTTTATTAGACCTTTTAGTTTTTTGTTTAGTTGAATCAGAGCTCTCTTGTCTATATGAGAGTTGTTCTTTGACTTTTTCTTTTCTTACATAACCTGTTAAGGTAAGGATTCCACCAGTGTGGTTTGTTTTTTTTTTGTGTTAGATCTGGGCTTACTTTTGTGTGGTACAGCAGCTTCATTGCAACCATTTACATATTTGTAATGGGTCTCTGTAAATAATTCTGCATAGTCAGCTGTGTTCTGAAGGTTTGGGGGAGCCGAGAATTTTGACAAATCATTGCTTAATAGGATGTAGTTTGCTTTAGTATAGTTCCTAACCATTATGGGTTTATTTGGGTTTTCCAGGTTGATTTTTATTTCGTGAGAGACAGCTTTGTAGTCCAACTTTACCAATGAAGATGTGACATTGGGGGGGGGGGGGTGCAATGCTCTCCCATGTTGGTGAATTTGCTTTAGTTCCAATATGTTTGATCCTCTGGTTGGAGAGTACACTATCTTGCCCAGGGTGTTTGTGTTGATAAAGTCTAGGAAATACTCTGCCCGTGAATTAGAGGTGGAGTACCTTTCCTGGTCTATAGAGAGGTAATTAAAGTCTCCTATGAATAGGGTATTTTTTGGGTGATAAGCGCCTCTAGTAGGTCTGTGTAAGAGCTGTGAGTTTTGTGGGTCATAGAGGGCAGCCTGTAGCTGGCTAGTACATGGTAGGGAACTTTGTCTATGGAGACTTGTATGTGGATGAGCTCCAAGGCATCATCCTGTATTACCAGCCTAGAGTTCTATTTACTACTAATGTAGATTGAGACACCTCCAGTTTTAGTCCCTGTCTGCACTGGTTTTGGTCTAAATATGTGGAAGGCGCTGCAGCCTTCCTCTGTTGGAGTGCTTTCTGGGGCATTAAACCAAGTCTTGGTAACAGCACAGACGTCTATATTCTCCAGAGTCACGAGAGCTTTAAGGGTGTGGAGTTTCCTGTTAAGGCTCCTAGCATTGACCAGTAGCACATTAAGGTTGCTTTAAGTTTTTTTTTTTTTTTTTTTGCTGTGTTGGTAGTTTTGTCATTTTAACATTGCCTAGAAAAGGCTGTAAGGGGACGGATACAGTTTTAGCCAATATTCGAAAACCTGGGGCAGGTGTGGCAGGTGTAGACCATCCCTAACAAAGCAAAGTGGTCTGTTAACCATGTCCTCCTGTGCTATTAAAATCAATCATTTTCTGTTCATACTGTAGCATTAGGGTTGCCACCTTTTAACAAGGCCAAAGTGGGACATGGGGGTGTGGCCAACACGGCAGGCAGTGTGACCAATATGACACTGGCCACACCCCCGCCATGACATCACCAGAGGTATTAAAGGAGATGCAGTATTACAGTTATGGATATAACATTGTGACATTACAGCATACTGAAAACTCAAACCATTTAAATGAAGTGAACTATTACTGCAAAAAAACACATTACTCAGTTGTAACAGTAAATAAACTTTAAAGGAATAAAAAACACACTACTCATTAAATAGACACTTGTTTATTTAAAAATTAAAACAATTCATAAACCAACCATTACTATTCAGAACGAAAACTTAAAAAATCTACATAACACATACAAGCCAAGTATAAAATTAAGACTTTTTATTGTCAATTAAATCTAAAGCAAAGAAAAAACACAAAACTACATACTGTACCCTAGTACTGCATACTGCACACTAGCAAATTAAAGCTAAAGCAAAGAAAAACACAAAATTACAAACTGCACCCTAAAAGCAAACTACCCTGTAACAACGACATGGTTTAGCACAATCTCAAATACACTGCATTAAATTCTGAGCATGCATCCACAAAAAAAAAAAAAACAGGAAAAAAGTCCATAAACATTTTACCTTTTAAAAATACTTCTTGCAAGAGAAGTAAAATAGACTATAATATACAGCAGACTCCATAGACTCCTTTTACCTCAAAACATAGCAATTAAGAGTAATTTACCCAGCACAGCGATGCAATAAACAGGACCAAGTAAAGGCAGCACACCCATATTCACATTACAAGCAAAGCAGGACATTTTTACCTTATTAAAAACGCATAAAAAATTAAATCCACAGATTTACAAGTATAAATGAAAACAATCTTGAAACAGCTTCGGCAAGTTGGCAACATGTACCTACTAGAATAATAAATGCACTACATTAACTGTTAACATTCCCCCTCAAAAGGTAGACTTGTACAATATACACATTGACTTGCAAGAACTAACAGGAAAAATTACCCAAACAGTGTATCTTAACTTCCTGAAAACAGCATTAAATTGCACACATTTCCACCAAAGTGCAAACTATGCTCGAACATTTTCTATCTGCAAACAGAAAATACCCAGAAAAAGCTACGACAATCGAAATACATCACACTAAATTTATATTTCACTGCCCCCACCAGAAATAAACAAAACTTATATACACACAGTTCAACCTTTTAAAAGTAATGCTTCCAAATCATACCCCCAAGAACAATAACAATTTACATATACATACAGGGTTTATACCTTTAAAAACTACTACTCAGAAATCTCAAAATAACCACTGCACAGATTTAAATACTGCGTACTGCACCCCATCTACATCTAAACATTAAAAAAGATAAATAAACCACAATATATTCCCATTTTAAACTACTACTCAAAAATCTCAAAATAACCACTGTACAGATTTAAATACTGCATACTACATCCCCATCTACCTCTAAACATTAAAAACTTAAATAAAGCACAATATTCATATTTTAAATAACTAAAGCCACAAAATACTATGTTATGTACTTATCACTATCACAGATTTTGCTGGGCTAACTTGCTTCCTTCCTGCGGGAATGGCTAGTTGGATGACTGGCTCTGTCTGGTCAAGTGGCTGGGCTGGCTGGCAGACTCCCTTGCAGGCTGGCTAGCTAGCAGGCTCCCTGGGCCTTGCAGGCTGGCTAACAGGCTCCCTGGGCCTTGCAGGCTGGCTAACAGGCTCACTGGGCCTTGCAGGCTGGCTAGCAGGCTCCCTGGGCCTTGCAGGCTGGCTAGCAGGCTCCCTGGGCCTTGCAGGCTGGCTAGCAGGCTCCCTGGGCCTTGCAGGCTGGCTAGCAGGCTCCCTGGGCCTTGCAGGCTGGCTTGCAGGCTCCCTTGCAGGCTGGCTAGCAGGCTCCCTTGCAGGCTGGCAGGCTGGCTTCTTTGCTGGCTGGCTGGCTTCTTTGCTGGCTGGCTGGCTTCTTTGCTGGCTGGCTGGCTTCTTCGCTGCTGGGATTGGAAATCTCAGACCTTAAGTCCCAATTCCTTCGCAGCTGTAGAACACTAAGAAAATAACTGCTCTACAGCTGCGACCTTTATTGGCCTCTTTGAGGTGAATCCCCACCCCCTCCAATCCTTGCAGCCAATTGTTGCTTGAATTACACCACCCGGACCTAGCAGGGAATCCCTCTAACTGCAGGTCCGGGTTGGTGACATAGCCGCATTGCCGTGGTAAAACTGGAAGTATTTTTGGCTTTTCCACGGCAATTCAAGAGCAGAAAAAGTGGGAAAACTGGACTTTTAAAGTCCCACTGTCTGTGAATGTGGGAAATGGGATGAGAAGGCTCAACCCGTGAGTGTCCTGCTGACAACGGGACATGTGGCAACCGTATGTAGCATCTTCCTTGATGAAGGTAGAGTGCTGCTCAGTGTGATGCATGTTGGCCATCTGAGGCACATACTCAAAGAGATCCATACTATCTCTCTTCATATAGTTCAGTGAGGTACACCTCAGGTCATTTACACACACATGGGCTATGATAGAATTATATTGCTACCTGTGGCGCAGTGACTTGAGTGTGTGCATGATGCTGCAGATCCTACCTCCAGAAAGGTAACTAACCATTGTCTTCTGCTTGTCCAGTCTGGTGAGAGAATTATTTGTGTGTCATACAATAAAATCCCCTATGACAAGAGTACTAAGTAAAGTGTTTGCTTGCTTTATGGGCTTTGCTGTTGGGGGATCATTAGGTGAGGCTTATGTATAGTGTTAGGTGTTGCTTCTGGTCTGTGCTTTAGTGATTACTGAGGATAGCTGTTACAGTTGGACAGCTTAGGAGGTCTTTGAGGTTTTTTTATGTACCTCAGCATAAGAAGGTCTATGTGTGTGGTGAGCACTATATGTGAAGAACTAATACGTGTATGCTTGACAACCTTGTATGTAAGTGAGATTTTTGCCTTCAAGGAAGTTATGTATGTACATCTCTCACATACTGTGCCATTTTTTTAGTGATTAAAAGGTTGTAGGAGTATGTGAGGAAATTGCTACATTGTTTCAGGATGGCCATATCTACCAAGATGGCCACAGAGACATTAGGAAATTGCAAATATGTATTGACAGGACCTGTATTTAGGGTTGGACTGTTATGGTTTAGGGTCTTGGTGTTACAAGGGTCACCTGAGTGGTATCTAGGGTGAAGGCTAGATGTTATATAATGCTATGATTTTAGTGATGTATGACCAGCATCTAGCTGCCCTTAGCTTATGTCCAACCAAATCTGTTGTGTATTGTGGATTGAAGTCCTAAGTACTAGCTTTATTGGTCTGCTATTGTACATGGTGCTGACAACCATCACTGAGTAGTCAACAGCTGCACAAAGGCTCCTAATGTAGAGTAGACAGAAAGAGCTGAAAACTAAATCCCATGCCCTCTAGACAATAAGTGACTACACTTTAAGCTCCCTGGAGTACCTCCCATTTCAGAGAGACCAGGTAAAAACCTTCTGCCACAAAATGAATGATCCTGGAACTTAATGTTAAAGTACAGCAAAAGTAGCTCTCAAGTGCAGATTACATCCAACTAAGTCCCTAAAAAGCCCTCTGGTTGAAGAAACAATCTCAATTTAAGCCTCCCAATATGTTTCCCAGCTTGAACTGACCAGGCTATTTTCCTACTGCCGCTAGAATAGCAGTTCCATTCTTCTTTATGTAAAACCACACTTTGGTTAGCCAAAAGTGAAACGGTACCGACTAGCTACAACAAGTAATTGTCACTTTAAGCTCCCCTGTGTATTTTCCAACTTGGACAGACCAGGCTACCTTTCCACTCCCACTACAATTGCAGTCCAGTCCTTAATGGAAAATAAACCTTAGATAGACAAAAGTGAAAAGGTATTGGAAACAAATTAAATAACTAGCTACATCAAATAATTCCCACGTTAAGCCTCCCTGTGTGTTTTCCAACTCAGACTGACCAGGCTACTTTACTACTACCACTAGAATTGCAGTCCTAGCTTTTTTAATGTAAAAACACACTTTAGTCAGTCAAAAGTGAAAAGGTGTCAGAAATTAATCAAATACCTGGCTACAGCAAGTAATTCTCAGCTTAAACCTCCCTGTGCATTTCCCATCTTGGAATGACCAGGCTACCTTTTTACACCCGCTAGAATTCCAGTCACAGTTGTTGTTCTTCTTTCGGCTTTTCCTGGTTAGGGGTTGCCACAGCAGAACTCCGGTCCGCTAATGATTGGCAGTAGATTTTTTTTTTTAAGGGTGCCGAGGTGCCAGCTCGACGCCCAACCTTCAGCGAAGGCACACCCATTCTACGCATGTCTTTCGAACGCCACTCGACTGCGGGGAGGACATGCAGACTCCACACAGAAGGCGCTCCAGCCGAGAATCGAACGGGAGAACCTCTTGCTGTGAGGCAACAACGCTACCACTGCACCACCGCGGCTTCCAGAATTCCAATCACAGCCTTAATGCAAAAGCACACTTTAGTTAGCCACAAGTGAAAAGATACCAGAACAAGTCTAAGAACTAGGTGTTAAGTATTTGCAAGGTGATTCAAAGGCAGACAAGCCAGCAATGAGGAACACACACACACTTCAAGGCAATTTCAAAGCACACTAACAGTCTAAGGCAAGTGTCTTCCCAGATTCTTCTGTCAGTAACCAATAAGAAAAGCAGAGGGGATAAGACTGGGAAGAGCTTCTGTCACCAGCTGTATCATAAGGGCAGGAATCTCAAAAGCCTCCAGGTATAAAACCAAAACAGGAATATCGAGGGTGGGAGAGAAACAAACTCAGAAAAACACCTTGGCCCAGCAGGAAAAAAAGATCAATCTAGACTGTATAAATGACTTAAATTAATACCTTTAACTTCAGATAAAAAGCAAAAACTCACAAAATGATTTAAATGGTAAGATAAGTGCAATTATAAATGTACTAAAAATGTACTTCTCTGAATGCAAAAATGTAGTCCAAATGCTTTTATCAAACTTTCAGCAATCTCAAGACTGTTGTTTGGAAGACTCTTCTTCGGTCCATCTGCCCAACAAGGAATCTCAGGCTTTGTGTAGACTGGAGAAGCTGGTGTATGCTTCTGGTTCCTTCTCAATTCAGTGAACTACACCACTCTAATGACCAGGTTCCAAAAGGATCTTGTTCAGCAAGCCTTATCTACTATGAAGAACCCAGTTAAGTCCGAGTCTCACAAGCAACTTCAGGTTGCTCTGTCCAGAATATCACCAACCTGTCCACTCACCTTCTGCATAATGTGGCAGATGGATCAGTGAGAGCTGCCAAAACATGCATTGCCATGAGGTATCATACATGGCTGGGTTTGTGCAATTTTGCAGACAGCTTTAAAACATCCTTTACTGATGCTTCCATCTAAGGTACCACCTTATTTGGTTCAACAGTTAAAGAATGGATGCAGAATTATGAGCAGGATGGCAAGATGCTCTCTGCAGTAGGAATGAAGTTTGTGTCACCTCAGAGCACCTTTTCTAGGAACCAAAAAGGGGCTCAATTGCTCTGGTTTTGTAAGTCTTGCAGTGCCAGTATGACTCCTCTTCTAATTAGGGTGGCCATAGCAGAAGAGGACACTTTGATGGATGCAGGCCCAGAGGCCTAGGAGGTGCGCAGCACCAGGGATTCCAGGGACCTTTCTCTGATAGCATACCTCAGAATCCTTGAAGGTTTTTCCCGACTGCTCCATTCTGGATGCAGTTGGGGGACGTATATCCCTCTACCCTGACTCATGTTTCATCATCACATGAGACAGATGGGTAAGGGGGATAATGTCCAGGGTTTATCATATTCCATTTTTAGAGTATCCCAATCTCCTTAGTTCCCATTGCCTGATGTCCCACCCAATCAGGCAAAGGCTGCTATACCAGAGTTTTTCTGTGTCTTACAAAAAAGAGCCACCCAGGAGGTTCCACTAAACCAGCATGTGTCAGTATTTTACAAGCACTTATTTTTGGTTCCAATCAAAGTAAAGGATCTCCAGCCTATTCTGGACTTAAGCCACCTAAGCAATTACATTGAAAAGATCTGCTTTCAGATGTTCATGATGTGGTCTACTCTTCTGTGTCATCAGAAGAACGATTGGATTTCTTGCACAGATCTCCAGGAGTCTTATCTTCACAGAAAGATAAAGAAGGAGTCCAGGAAATTCCTACCCTTTTGTTTAGGAAAAAATAATTTTTAGTTCAGAGCCCTGTCATTTCGTCTCTCCACAGCCCCTAAGCTGTTCACCAAATGCATGGCAGTGGTATCAGTCCATCTGTGACTACAGATATTCAGAATCTTCCAGAATTTGAATGACTAGCTCCAGGCTGCCACTCCAAGGAGTCTCTTCTTCAAGCAAAGGACTACCAACAACTTATTTGTGCTTCTCTGGAAATCATGGTAAATCTAACGAAATCCAACCTGAACTCCACTTAGCGTATAGTTTTTCTAGGTTGCCATTTGGATTCAAGCATAACTCTGATCTCTCTTCTGCAAGACAGACTGATACCACAGTTTGGGCACTTCAGGAAGCCAATCGTCCTCTGGCAGGATTGGTCCTGAGACCCTTAGGATCAATGGCAGCATTGATTCTTAATGGTAAAATTCATGCGTTAACACATAAGAATTCTGTTGTGCTTACTCCAGTCCCAGTGATATCAGATATACAATCCTTTATTCTTTCCCATCAGAATGACTCAGTTATGCAGAACTCATCCAGTAGCAACAGTAACCATAGATGCATCCTTCTTTGGGTAGGGTTGGGTCGAATTTATGAAGGGAAAATGGTACAAGGTTCTTGGTCAGATTCAAAAGCTTGTCTTTCCATAAATGTGCTAGAGATGAGGGCAGTATTTTTTAGGTTGCAGGAACTACAGGACTGGCCCCCTCTAGGGGTGATAAATAGACAATATGACAGTAGTCTGGTACATAAACTAGCAGGAGGAATCAATATCTTACCCACTCAGGGCATGACAGGTTAACAATGGGTAATAGCTTCTCACAGTTTTCTTATTGCAACAGATATCCCAGGATTGTTCAACAGCCTTGTGGACAGGTTAAGTAGGAGTCTCCTCCTTCCTTATGAGTGGTCCCTATGTCCACGTATAACAACATGATTTTTGATCACTAGGGCGAACCATGCTGTGGTGTGTTTGTGACCCCAAAGAACACCAGATGCCTTTCTCCTTCACCAGATACAGAACCCCAGGGATGCATTCATACAGAAATCCATTTGTTGCAAGGCAGCATTCATCCTCATTGCCCCATTCTGGCCCAAGACCTTACTTGAAGGAACCTTCACATCTCCTGGATCCAATACTCAATCAGAATTCTCACCTGTCCAGGAAGCCTCACCTGGATCTACCCAACCTAAAATTAACTGCATATAGGTAAGAAGTTTTTAGTAGTAAAATTAACTGCATAGTTTCTTCAGTTTCAGTGATGGCACAGGATACTTCCCTTTCTTCTGACATGTTACAGATACTTATGGCTTCTCAGAAGTCATATATATACATAAGGTGTACTGTCATAAATGGAAGTGTAGTAAGTCAAGAAGATATGCAGTTTGGACAGAATCTCAAAACATAGAACCTTTTTCAGCTTTGGTGGCAGATGTCTTATGTTTTCTATCTTTCTTGTTGTTGGCAGGTTCCAGCTTCTTCTCTAAGTACAGTTGGCAGCCATTCCGTCCTTCCACATTTGTTTCCAGGATTCTTCCTTAGCATCTCATAAGTTATCTAAAGCCTTTCTTAAACAGACATTCCGTTGAGTCCTCCCATAAAGGATCTGGTCCTTCCTTTCTCCTGAAGGTAGCTCCAGAGACCAATTATTCACAGCCTATACATCTCCCAGTGTTTTTTCCAAATTATCCAAACAAGGGAGAATATATCCTGCATACACTGTATGTGCATAGGCAGCTTTGTTTCTACCTTCACAGGATGACTGTTTTTTCAGAAAAGATGAGCAGTTATTTGGGGTCTATATTAGAAGATCGAATATTTAGGTGATCGAACACCTAAACATCGATCTTCTAATATTGAAAGCAAAGAACGGTGAATGGCCGATTTAACGCAGGGAAAGATTTCCCTTGACTGTTTGCCGGATTTTGCCGTTTCCTATACTGTAGAGCGATCTTGGAGTTGGTATATTTAATTAGAGGGGTATGGGGGGCACAGCCCCCCACTTACGTTGGATGTAAAGTTTTGTTTTGTTTTAGTGGCCAAAGGACTTGTTTCCCTGGGATGTTCGCTGTTTTCAAATTCGATATTAGAAAATCGATGTTTAGGTGTTAGATAATCTAAACATTCGATCTTCTAATGTAGACCCATTATTTGTATCCTTCACACACAGTAAATTGTGCAAAAAATGTTTAAGATTTCTCTTCCCAGATGGTTGTCAGACTGCATTTCCTTTATATCCACTTCCCAGATTGAATCCTTGCCCATCAAACCTCAAGCTCATTCCACTAGAGCTGTCACAGCCTCAGCAGACAACCTGCCATTCTTCCCCCTGCCATTATGTGAATCTAAGGACTTTCATTTTGAGTCAAAGGCAGTGCAGATCCTCTTGGCTGTTGACACCAAATTCAGTCTGAGTTAGTCAGGGAAGAGCGTGGCATTATGGGTGAAAGTTTAGGAGGAGCTCGAGGCTGGAGCACTAAAGCAGTCATATCAAATCTAGGCTGGGGCTCAAGGAGCCATGTCATACTGAGCTGTAACGAAAGGATCTGTTGTTATGATAAGTAAATAATTTTAATTTTTTCCAGTTACTGCATGAACTTTGTAATTATCTAGTTTTTGCTAGATTGAAGTATCAGATTTTGTGGATGCAAAAAATTTGAACTTAATGCAGAAAAACTCAATAAAGGATTCCTTAAAACACTAGTTTAAATAGTTAGTGGAGTGTAATACATTTGTAGTGTGATTTGCATGATTTTAAAGAGACACTTATTTCAACTCATAAAGCTTTTCATGATAACTTTCCTCTAGTATCTTTAGGGATTCTTAGTTCGGCCTTACTTTGACCTTTGTGAAGTCTCAGTCATGAAGTATCAAATATCACCCATAAAAGGGATTCATATATCACTCAGTGTACACCTAAGCTTTGGAATTTCATACCACAAAAACTTCTGAGAGGTGTAAAAGCCAGAGGACTTCAAAGTTTTCTTTATAACATCATTACCATCATCATCAATCTCTATTGTCCATTTCTTCATGGATTAGGATGTAGTATCGATTGTTGCTACTTCTTTTGATTCAGTGTCACTGTCCTACCTTCTTTAACAGTCATGCCCATCTCTGGTCTTCTTTCACGCAATTGATCCACCGATTGGCTGGTCATCCTCTTCTCTTGCCTTCTTCCTGCCTGTCCCAAATCTTCTTTACCAAATTATCTTCTGCTTTCCTGTACGTGACCAAACCACTGTAGTCTGTTCTCCTAGACCTTGGGGTAACTTTGGCTTCATCTCTCATGTCCTCATTTCATTTTTTGCCCCACAGTGTACATACTACTGCAAGTTATGTGTTGTGTCTGACATGAATAGAAGCTGTTCAGTATCCTTTTGATGTTTTTGCATGTCTAGAATAAATCAAAAGCTTTCTGTAAACAGTCTTGCCATTAATATCTTTTTGTGTCCTTACAAGCCTTTTGCTTTATTGGTGTCTTTGTTGTTAGTGATATGTACTTATTGCTGATTTCAGCTGGCATTGCCTCTGACCGATGTAGACTAAAAAGAGTTTTCAGACTAGTCCACCTTCTTGGATAACAAACAAACAGATACATTTGAAATGTAATTGTTACACATAGCTTTCATTACTCAGCTGTTTTTAGTTTTAACAGTATGCCTCTGTGATGGAAGAGGAAGGCCAATATTCTCTCCTACAGACTTTGGGATAGTTCCCAAGTAGGTGCTGTATCATTATTTGTTTGTTTTCATTGAGCTGCTGTATTATTTTGGCTTCCATTAAAGAGCCAACAGATAGTTTCTGTTTGTGTAGGTAAATGTTGTTTGGACAAGAACCTTTATTCACCTGATTTCCTACTGATTATCAGGGTCTGTATTAGCAAATCGAAGCAGCATATAGCCGAATACTGTTTCATCGACACATATGTGTCGAACTCCCAGGTAACCGAACGGCCAGATCACCGATTTTTTTCCTAGGAAAAACAATTGGTAGGCCAACTACATACGACACACCAGTACAAACAAAGTGGGGGGCTGTGCCCCCCACCCCCTAACTGAATATACTAACTCCAAGATCGCACTACAGTGGGGAAAAGGGCAAATTCACAGCTGTACTGCCTAGGTGAGAAAATAAAAGATCATTCAAGGGAGTTGTAAAGTCACTCCCTTAAGTTGATTTCAGTCTCGTATCTCCATTTTCTGTAAAGACACTGTCAATTGAGTATCATTAAACAGTGTAGAATGCCAGTATAAAAGATCTTCACCTGTAACTAGTTTTAAAAATGTTATGTGGTACACAGACACACATGAATACACACATTTTAAACAACAAATGGTCTGGCAGAACAGACGTAAATTTCTTCTCATGGTTAAGTTGTTTTTTTCATGTAAAGACTAGCTGTCATCTGTTCATGTAAAGACTTATCATGTATTTTCCGTCATTAACTATCTGATGTCTTTGAGGATATACTCCTAAATCTTCTTCTTCTTTCGGTTTTTCCCGGTTAGGGGTTGCCACAGCAGATCACCTGTCTGCTCATGATTGGCAGTGGAGTTTTTACGGTGTCGAGTTGCTAGCCCGGCGCCCAAACTTCCACAGAAGGCACACACACACATGCACTGACACCTAGGGCCAATTTAGAGTGTCCAGTCCACCTACAGCATGTCTTTGGGATGTGGGAGGAAACCGGAGCACCCGGAGGAAACCCATGCGACCACAGGGAGGGCATGCAGACTCTGCACATTAGGCACCCCAGCCAAGGATCAAACCAGAGAACCTCTTGCTGTGAGGCAACAATGCTAACCGCTGCACCACCATGGCCACCCCAAGGTTGTACTCCTAAATATGCTTCATTATTTTGAAAAGTTTTATCACCAAAGCCTATCTTTCAAATAACTTTGTCCTTTACATTATACATTTCAATTTTAGTAGGTGTGGTATGTTCAACTTACAGTGCTGCAGTCTGTCACCAATTTTTTGTTAACACTTGGTTGGGGTCTTGTATTTCTTAAGAATTGTGTACATTTACACCAGGGACATTTATATTTATTATATAAAGATACCAGTAAATGGTGCGTACAAATTTCTGTTCTACATTTTGTAACTTGTATTTTTTTTTTGCTTATTTTCAGGCATTGAATTCTCTTGAGTCACTGTCTTCAAACAAGCATTATGCAGAGTATGAAGAACAACTTTCACAAGCCTTGCTGTTTATCAAGTACCCTGGTCACTGCCTGCATGATGGGAATAAGTTACTAGCTCTTCTCATCAACTCTCTCTATCCTGAAGTACAATACTTGGATATTATACGCAGATGATTACCAAATTCTAGTTCTGCAATTATTTTTATAGCAGTTGTTAGTGAAAGCACCTCAAAGTGCTGTGCTTTAATTGAGAATGATCTTAATGCACTGATATAGTGGCCAACAGGAATTTACTTTTTATCAGGATGGTTATTTCTTAAAAAGAGTGCCATGCTTTATTTCGGCTACACTGAAACCATGTTCTTAAAATAAGAAGCACATCATGTTTTATTTGCACAGACTGTATCCTAAGCAGTTAACACTAAAAATCTTCAACTGTGGTATGCCTTATCACATTTTCTTATCTTTTAAAGCTCAGAGATTGTATGTATGTGCATATGTGGCAAAACCTTTCATATATTTACCTTAAATGAAATATTAATTTGCTCATTTGCAGAAGATGTGAAACTTTTGATTTCCATTTTCTTAAAGACTTTTTACCAGTGGTAGTGCTGCTGTGAAGTTCATTGCAGGTACAAATGCTGTTTTTATCAGATACCATCTGTAACAAGATCACCTTTCCTGGAAACACTGGAGCCAAACTCTTTAGTAATGTATGTAGATTTGTAAATAATTATTTATATTGAACCTGTATGATGAGTTTCCTTGATGTATAAGTGTTATGTTAAATTAATATATGATGAAAGCCATTGCCATACTCATTTCATTACTGTGTTGTACAAAAATGGTAGTTAACATACACAATACATTTCAAGTTGTTTAGCTAGTATTTTAATTCAAAACTAGCTTTGATCATTTTAAAACCATTGTTCATAAATAAATAAAATAATATCTTCTACACATGGACAAATGCCTTATTTGCAGTTCATATTGAAATTAAAAAATTACCTTTTTCTCCTAGGCAGTACATCTGTCTTTTCATTAGGGTCTATCTTACATGATTGATGCTTTAGTTAGTTGAATAACTAAAGCTCAATCACTAAATGTCGAAAACGCAAAACTGCGAATGGCAGTTTCCACGCAGGGAAACAATTTGTGTGGTCGTTATGGGGATTTTCCCCTTCCTACAATGGGGAGTGATCTCGGACTTGGTATATTTAGTTAGGGGGGTGTGGGGGCCACAGCCTTCCACATCGGGGAGTATGGGGGGGTGAACCCCCCACTTAATTTGTGTTTAATGTTTTTGTTTTTTTTTTTTGTTGGGACTACGGCATTGTTTCCCTGCGTGGAAACTGCCGTTCGCAGTTTTGCGTTTTTGATATTTAGTGATCGAGCTTTAGTTACTCGACTAACTAAAGCTTTGATCACTTAACATAGACGCTTTTCATTATACACATAAAAAGTGTTTAATTCATAGTAGGTGTAATTTATGTCTGATTTAAGTAGTTCACTTTTTTAAATAAGTAGGTTGCACTGTGTCACAGGCTGTTTTACAAGGGGATGAAATATATAGGGTATGTCTAAGTATGCTAATCCAGATCTATATCATGATATTCAGCAAACACACTGCTTTACTGGCATATGGGTACTAGTGTCCTGCTACTCTCCCTCTGGCAGTATGTCAAAAGAACTTCTCCCACTGCCTGTCTGGGAATGAGAAGTACCAATCACCTGGCAGGATCAAGACAGCAGTTTATGCTCACGGACAGGATTGTTTCATTTTTGTAGTGCCACAGTCAGAGAAGATTTCTTTCAATATTGCTTTTGTTAGACTGGATGATTTCAGCTGTGGAGTTTAGAAAAGATACTCCTTTTGGGTTTTATTTCCTCTATGTGCCTTTTGTATCAATGCTTGAATAGTGTACTCTGCTGCTTTGACTTTTTTTCTCATTGGAAATTTTGTATATGCTTCTGTTTTTACTTTGACTAGCACAATAAGGCATGTCGATTAAAAGTTTCATTTGGAAGTTTTGACAGGAAAACTTTCTGATATTTTATTTGTTTTCTTTAGGATTATTTTATGTATGTATTTTTATTTATTTGACACCTGGTTACCCGGAAAGTCTGACTGGGTGGAAAACACATTTTCAGCTGAGGCCAGAGAAGAAAAGTTCCAAATAAGAATTCAAAAAATGACTTTTATAATAATGAGTAAACAGTATTCACAAATGAAAACAAATAGAGCAGGAAATTCACATTAACATAGTAGTTATCAAGATAGAGAAAAAAATACAAAATAAACATATAATGGAACTCATAAGATCCATGTCCATAACATTTTTAGGAAGGTTTAGAGTGCTTGGTTAATATTCTTGGTTATGATTATTTGACATGATTGAGTAGGAGTACAAGCATTTTAAACATTTTTTCCATTTAAATTGTGATTTGATACCATTTGGTATGCTAAACATTTCTCGCAGGAATTTTTCATCAGTTTATGATTTATTTCTTGTCTGCTACTGTTTTAAGCTGTACACATTCATTTTGACTGAAACTAGTGTTTTTTTGTATTTTTCTTACACAAAATTACAGGACTTTTCTACGTGTTTTGTTCCTGGAACTCTGTTACTGAAATTGTCATTTTAATCAGTGTAGTCTTTGGAACAGTACCCCCTGCAGAAGTAGACTTCAGATTACTTTTGATGTCATTTTGCATGATAAACATTTCTGACAGGAAGTTTTCATCAGTTTATGATTTATTTCGTGTCTAATGCTATTTTAAGTTATATCCATTAATTTGGACTAAAACTAACAATTTTTTTACAAAATCGGGGGACTTTTGTGCATGCATTTTGTGCTTTGAACCATGTTACTGAAAATGCAGTCATTTTCTCAGTGCAGTGGTCAGAATTGTATACAGAAAGAGAGTCTTTAGATTGGTAATTAAAGGGAGAATAATGGTATTTGTCCATACTCTTACTGGGCTGACTGTGCATCCAGTATTTGGTATTGAGCTGGCTAGTTTCTTGCCCTCTGACTTGATGCACTCAGACACCCCCCCAACCATCTTCCCCACCTCCACCTAAAAAAAAAAAATGAAAGAATAAATCAAAACTATGCCTCAGCCTATGGCTTGTAACTCTGCAGTAGCCTTAGCTTCAGGCAGGCTATTGGACCTCTAGCCTTCTGTTACCAGGTCCCTTGCAATGGTTGTAATATCACAACTGTGCATGACTTGAGGGTCAGATACATTCTCCAGGACTGTACCATTGCCTTTTTTCAGGTATAGGAGAACCAAACTCTTTAGGTGCAGGAGAAGTCTGGAGTGCAGGATCTGTTGCCAGTATTGATACTTTCCCTCTGGGGATTCTCCCACTAGTGTTGTGTATACTGACAAGAAAAGAAGACCCACCACATGGAGGAGCATCAGTCTGTGGCTGGCTTTCCACGTGTGACTATCGATAGATCCATGGCTCAGACAATTGGTTATGGGTGCATTTCAAGGTTATAGTAACACTGGTGCTTCCACCCTTGGTCAGTCTGCTAAGAATCCTCTTTTTGAAGGAGATCCTGTGTTTGAGGACTCTGGCCTGCCTGTGTTAAATCAATTTGTTTCCCCTGATGATGAACAAATACAGAAACTCAAACATGTTTTCCTTTCCATCATTTGATCCCATTATTGGTGATGTCTTCCAGAAACCCTATAGTTCTCCTCTGTTATTTGATACTTTAGCTAAGAAAAAGTTTAAGAATTTTAGGGTATGCTTGGCATCACTTGGCTACCAAGCTCTTTTGTGTGTGGATCCTGCTTTGGTATCCCCAATGATGTTTGATAATAAGATGACTTTACCTTCTTTTTACTTAGTCCCTCCTGATTAACTAGGCAAGTGGCCAGAAGCTCAGGGAAAGCAGTTGGAACAGTCCAGCACAGTAGCTTTAAAAGTATCTAACTGCCAGTATTCTCTGTAGAAGTTTGTGTTGAAATGCATGTACAATTTAGACAACTTTGCTGCATCATTGCCTGCAGAGCAAAAAGTCGGTGTTAAAGATATTGTTTCCAGTGTTTCTCAGGTATCAAATCATGCTCTAAATGTTCCGTGGAGGGGACTGATACTATTTTCTAAAAATGTAGCATTGTCAGTGGTGATTAGAAGGTATGCTGGGCTGCACTCCTAGAGTTTGTATGATGTATTAAAAATGAGATTATGAATGCTTCTCTTGAGTGCAGTTATGTGTTTGGTACAGCAACTAATCAGATCCTTAAACACTGGGTGACAGAGGTAAATGGATGCAAGGAGTTTTGAAAATCTTTCATATTCCCTATTTCTCTTCCTTTTTGCAAATGGCTTAACCAGAAGTCCCAGCCAAACAAAATCCACAGCAATAAAAGGAAACAGCAGGATAACTTCAACAAGCCTAACAAAAAGTGTTTCTTTCCTGCAAAAGATAACCCCGTCCCCTCTTCCAGCCTATGACTATGCTGAGGCATGGCATCCATCTTTATCAAGTTCCCTATTAGATGCAATAAACTTCATCAGATAAAAATTCATTACAAAAGTAGCCACTTAAACTGATTGATATGGTCACTTGACGTTCGGTTATGGAAGGCAGAGGTGCTGACACCACTAACCCTCAACTTGCTAGTAATGAACTTAACATGAATAGTATGTCTGTACAGCTTAAACAGGTACTTAATGACGGTAACCTGGTGACATATCACCCCTGGGTTGGTGCTGTGCCAGTTTTGAATGAATGGCTGCAGAATAATTAGAACTTTCACAATATTACACTGCAGCGTGATAACAATATCACTGAATGTCTTAACGGGCTTGACTACAAACTGTTAAAACTTAAAAATTGCAACTGGATAATGCATATTTCCTCAAATCCACCCGAGTGAAAAGTGTCCCCAAAGATTTAACAATGTGGCGTTATCCAACAGTTATGGAAAAAAAACTCTGTGCTGCATAGGGAACTGTTAGCATTCTTTGATAGACAAGGATGTGAATATATGGAAATAGTAGTGAAGCACAACTTGAGGTTGCTGGAGAAAGAAATGTTTGAGGTGAATGTTCTTGATGATGTGAGTACTCATGATTTATGATATGAAGAACAGAGAATTGAGCACGCTCATATTTTTACTAGCATTGAGCAACAGCTGTAGCAGATTAAAGCCACAAAAATGAAGAAACTGGAGAGAGAGAGGTTTGACTGTTTATGGGAGACAGGCTACACTAATTCACCAGAATCTCAGATTTGTTCTCAACACTCAGACATCGACATCAATAACTCAACCAACTTGTATAGAGCCAATGAGGACCAGGGAGCTATGTGCATTAATAACTTTAACACAAACAATGACCAGACAGGATTTGTTCCAGACCATTTGGATTTTCTGCCATTGAGATCACAATGGCTAAGTGACAGGAATTGCAGGAACCAATGGGAGATAGGAGAACACCACATGCCTCCCAGAAGGAACCAAGGGAACTCGTACACCCAGAACAGGCCTCCCCTAACAGACCAATTAGAGCACTTTCTGTATGGACAGAGGAGGTAATTGTTTCGTTTTATGAGATTACAGTTAATAATGTTACTATCAACCAAAGGACTGTTTGCAGTATTATAACTAACACCGAAAAGGACTTTACAGATGTATTTATTGATACTAGCTGTGCTAACTTATTTTCTAAGGGTATTACTTTTGTACCTACAAGAAGAGCAAGAATACCTGAAGCCCTTATGGACTTTAAACTATATTTAAGAAAACTGAATTTGTCATCATTGTTTAATGTAGTACCCAATGTGATGCAAATGCTTAGAGTATCTAGTACATTTAAACCAGCCCTACACCTGGTGTTAAATTTATTTGAAAAAGTTTGTGAATTAGACATTAGGAACTCTTTGGGTAAGAAAACTTATCAAAAAAAGATCTAATATTACTGCCAGTTTGTTGGAACAAATTGAATTTATTAAAAATCTGAATTTAAGAACTATGAAACCAGAAGGGGGGGGGTTGGTAATCATGCAGAACTTTGATTGTAGACTAAGGATGTTGGGCGTACTTAAAGGGAAAGTTTATGAACTAGTAAGAAAGAGACACTTAATTTCCTCCTATTATTGGATAAGACTTCAACTTAAGGACATGATTATTGAAGGGCGGGTAACCATCGATGAGTTTAATTACTTAAATATTGCATCTTCTATGGTACCCACTATTTTTGGTGTACCAAAGATGCATAAGGTTCATACCCCTCAACCTGGAAATATCAAAAATCTGGACAAAGGCCCATGGAAAATAGGTACAAATCTGTATGCTGATTAACATAACATTTGCATACATAAGTATATAACCCCACCCACTCCAGTGGAATTGTGGGATACCATCTTTCAATTGCAAACTGAAGAACAGGCAACCAAAATATGGCCCCAGACCCTATAGTAAATGGTAACCATTTTTTTAAAATGTGTAGCAATGGTATTCACTTGGAAGGGAGAAGATGATGAACCTTAGGATTTTGCTTTTGGTGACTTGCAGTATGTGGGTTTTGTGGTAAAAGTAGGGCATTTAATGGGAAGGCAGTATTCTCACCTTAGAAAAAGAATATTATAGTTTGTTAGTACCTCCAAAAGTCATTCTCTATGGCCTACTGATTAGTTTTGTAGCTAGAATTTGTGCCGCCCAGGGCTGCCTGAGTTTGCCACCCTTCCCCACTCACAAAATCATGGTTGAATGGGGTCCCCATACACAGCCCTCCCCCTGCAGCCATTCCAATGTCCAGTTACTTCACTATTTTGCCCCATTTACCATAAACACTGTAATGTGCATACTGCTTTACTTCTACAGTAATTACTTGGATTTCATTTAAAACTTTTATTTTACATTTTATAGCATAAACACTAATAAACATCTACTAAACAAAGCAGTACAGTCTCACAGTGAAATAGACTTAGCATTAAAACTTCTGCCCTTGAAACTCACATTCATTGCAACAGTATTGAAACCCACATTCAAAGAAAATGCAAAATTCATCTAAATTCCGCATTAAAGAGATCTGTAACTAATGAAGAGGTTGCTGCTAGCAAACAACTTTATATTGCATTGTTTCATCTACAAATAAAGTGCCTGTTGCCCTTGAAGAATAAATTGCCTATGTTACATAAACAATGGTACTGTAAGCCAGTAATATATTAATAGTGAATGGATTGCAAACTGATAACAGGTTCATAGTTAACTAGGTATCTCTGCCAAAGAGGAAATTCTCAGGATTGCAGCATCCACCCCCTTTGAAAGTACAGTACAGTAAAGAATCAGCAATCCATCTACCTACTGTGGGAGAAGAACTCACAGCCTTCTGCATAAAAAAAAAAAAAACTTAACTCTAACCTAACCTGCATCAAAAAAACTTAATATTAGATGTGAAATACCCATTAATAACTTCCCCAACCCAAACAACATACACTTCTCTACAAACTTTAGAATCCTATTATCAGGAATATAGCTTGATTCCTGCCCATTCTGAGCCTACACTCTTCTCCCCTTGTATATTCTATTCACTAAAACTTTCCTTCTTAGCTAATCACCTTTTAACTTAACTAGCATTCTTACATTCAACCTTGAAATACATGTCTTTCTCTCTTACACACTTCTAACATGTATAATGTTATCTCTATATGACTACCATAAACCCACAATGTTTGCTTCAGTTACATGGAACATTGACTATAAATTGTTAGTGATTTCTTAAATGTGTTTATTTCTCTGTAACTATATACTTAAGTGTCAATTATCTGAAATGTGGAGCTTTTCTCCCCGGGCCTCCGCTGAAAATGGACTTGTATCCAGTCGGACTATCCCGGTTAAAAAATGTAAAATAATAAAAAAAAATCAAAAGCATGTATACCTGTTGTGCTACAAACACAAACAGACTTGGCATAGGCAGCACTAAACTTCTATCACCCAAAGAACTATGCAGCATAAGAAATCTGGAAAAAGCCAAAATTTATTGGGGGGGGGGGCTAAGGCCCAAAACCAGGGACACATTTTAAACATTGCTTGTATAATCTTAGAAAGTTGCTAGAATAAAATGTTTTGTGTTACCACACATTTGTGAAATATAGCAAGACTGAAACTTAAATGGTTATCATTATTGAGTGAATTCAGTTCTCACTAATTTGCAGAAAACTACAAATTTTAAGAGGACCAGTTGAGGAACTCCCTGAATTACGAGTGATGATATGGGTCCTGTGCCTAAGGTACAGGGTTTGAGTCTGAGTAACTCTAACCTAACTTGGGCGTTACACACAGCGCACGCACACACACACACACACACACACACACACACACACACACACACACACACCCCTCTGAAATTGGTACCTGACATTCACATGGAACAATAATAGTATCTAAATAATGCAAAGGAACCAGCAGTGAACAACACAATGCAGTCTCATACAGCGGCGATGACAGTACCTAAATAACATTCAAACAGCTCTTAATAAAGCAGTGTACATAGTTAAGTTACAAACATTTGAATGAGAGCCCTAAACATTTGAATGAGAGCCCTAATAACAGTCTCGATACTGACCCAGCATGTACATAAGAGCAAGCAATGTTGAGATTTAGTAACCAGTCTCCTCAAGAAAAGACATAACATTCAATTCAAATGTGCCATGTACATAAATAAAAGACCGTTCCACACGCAATGAGAGAAAATTCAAATGCGGCAGTGAGAGAAAAGAATTCAGTAACCAGTCTCCCTAAGACAAGACTTAATTCAATAACCAGCAGTCTCCTCGAGAAAATACTTAAAGCAGTCTTATAATGAGAGAATCAATGCAGTGATGATAGTACCTTGCACCACTCGTACTAAACAATAAAAAGCTCTTAATAATGGAGCACAATGCAGCATTAAGAACTGTTCCAAACATATGAATGAGAGCAGATGTCTTGATTCATACCCAGCACATACATAACTAAACTGACCATTTAATGCAAGCACATACAGTGCATAAATAAAGCTGTAAAAGACTTTTCCTAGTCTAACTAAAATGACCATTTAATGCAAGCATGTACAGTACATAAATAAAGCTGTAAAAGACTGTTCCTAGTCTAACTAAAACAACCGTTTAATGCAAGCACATACAGTACATAAATAAAGATATAAAAGACTGTTCCGAGTCTAACTAAAATGACCATTTAATGCAAGCATGTACGGTACATAAATAAAGATGTAATAGACTGTTCCTAGTCAAAAGTTATACCTGGAGGAGGTGGGGAGAATAAGCACACTGCCTGAATAAAATCCTGTCGAGAATGCACTGCCTGGATTCATGATGATGTCATCGCACGCATGCCCTAAACAGTCAAACAACTTTAAAAAAAAAAAAACATGGAAACTCAAATTAAAGGGGCCACTTGTGAATTTGTGGCACCCCAATATTTTGCCCTCAAAACCGATATTTACTAGGGAATTCGGTATGGTTGAGAGGAATGATAAGGCTACCCATAATCTGCCCATGAGTCCGATTGTGGATGGAAGGGGCTGTATCACTAGCACTTGTGGCCAATTCCTTTACCATAATTTAAAACCTCTACTAAGGGAAGAATACCACTTCTGTAGGGATTCATGTAATTTTTTGGAAAAAAATGAATGAACTAGAGTTTAATTTATATATGGTCATACCCATAGGTTCATAGGACAATACTAGGCTATTGGCCCGGAGGCCCGTATAAGCCTAGCTAAGAATTTCATCCATGTTCCCACAAAGTCAGTGCCTGTTTTCCCTGTCCAGCAGGAACACAGTTGGGTACCCAGGGGTATATTTTCTGTTTCCCATCCAGAAGTCCGGGTTCCTCTTAAAGAGGGCTAGTGAGGTACTCTGCTTGAGATGGAGAGGAAGTCTGTTCCACAGATGGGAGAGTCGTTGGGACACAAATCTATCCCACCAAGTTCTATTAGTGTCACAGACCAGGTTGAGACCTTGCTTGCAGGTTGTGAGAGTGGGGTTTGACTTATGGATATGCAGCAACTACATCAAGGTTGAGTCTGAGACGGCCATGTATGCCAGACACAGGTCACCTCTGAGCAGTCTGTATGAGACTAAGTAGAGGGACAGGGCTTTTAGCCTATCTGTATAGGATAGGTGTTTGAGACCTTGGATTTTCCTGGTCAGGAACCTCTGTGGTCTCACCAACTGCTGCATGTGCTTGGCAAGGTACATGCTGAAGATGGTATTGTACTCGATAATGGGTCTGATAAGGGAGAAGTACAGGGATATTATGACCTGCTTGTTCCTAGATGAAATACCCTTACTTATGAGGTGGGCCATATAGAAAGCCTTCTGTACAACAGAGGCAATATGGTGGCCAAAAGTCAGGTTGCTATCAACCTGGGTGCCCAAGTCCCTCACAACTGATTGTGTGCTTAATATGTTATTATTAATGTGATAATTAGTGGGGACACAATTTTCCCCAAAGAGGATAATGATGCATTTCTTGGCATTCAGTTTGAGGCCATGCTTCTGGCACCAGTCATTAGTTTGGTTAAGGCCCTCTTGAAGGATGTTCACATCACTAGGGGAACTTATGACAGTGCTCAGCTTTCAGTCATCTGCAAACTTAGTCAGCCACAGACCCCTGGTTTTGGCTTGCACCTCAGAAAAGTATACCCCAAACAATAGAGGCCACAAGACCGATCCGTGGGGTATGCTGCTTGTTATGGTTCTACTACTAGAGGTGGCTTCTCCTATTTTGACTGGGTGGGTTTTATCAGTGAGCCAGTTAGCTACCCATCTGTTAACATATGGGTTGATGCCTAGCTGGGAGAGTTTATCTATTATGTCTGAGTGGGGAATAGTGTCAAAGGCTTTGGCTAGGTCAAGGTAGATGATGTGCACTGTCTTGCCCTCATCCATGGCTTTGATGACTGTTTTGAAGAAGGCGACCAAGTTTAACAGGCATGATCTCCCTTTGACAAAACCAGACTGTGTGGGATCAAGTGTTTGGAGGTTGCCAATGTCCTTGTTTATAAGGTCCATGATAATACATTCCATGGCCTTGCAGATCAGGCTGTTTAGGTTGATGGGCCTATAATTGCCTGGGTCGTTGGATACTCCACCTTTGTGCAGAGGGATGGCAGTGGCTGTCTTCCATTCTGCTGGGATGAAGCTCGTGCACAGGCTTTGGTTGAATAGGGTGCCTAGTGGTGCTTTGAGCTCATGCCTGAGTTCATGTAGGGCACAGCCAGGGATGTTGTTGGGTCCCATGGGAGGCTGTATTTTTTGCCTTTGAGAGGGCATTAATAACCTGCTCCCTGGTGATGAGGGGTGGTGGAAGCTACTGGGGATGTCCTGGTTTACTGATGGGGGACAGGGGGGGTGAAGTTTTCACTGAACTTGTCTGCCAGCAGGATGGCTGTGTCTGTGGCATTTGTACATGTTGTATTCTTGACCACCATTTCAGAGCAGATTTGGGAGTTACCTTTGAGATTGCAGATGTATGCAAAGAAGGCCTTGTGATTGTCCTTTGTGGATGTGGCCAATTTGGAATTAAAGTTAGACTTAGAGGATTTCACAAGTGACCTTATTTGCTTGTTCAGACAATGGAGAGATTGCTTCTAACTTGGCACCTGCTCCTTCTTGGTCCTGGTCAGCAATTTTTTCCTTTTATTATAGAGTCTGTTTATTGCTGCTGTATACCAGACAAGTTTAGTCTTCCTTGAGGAAGATGATTTGGTCCTGTCAGGTATTGCTGAGTACATGCAGCTATATAGGTGCTCATATAGTTTTTTGGTGTAAGCTTGGACATTAGTGCTTTGAGTGGCCGTGAAGCTGCTTATACCTGCTGTCAGGAGGTTGTCGTCAGCTTTGGAAAATTTTTATTTTTCACCCTAGCAAGGGGGGGGGGGGGTTCAGAGGAGATGGTGACTTTGAAAATGATTGTTTTATGGTCAGATCTTGGGATGACACTGTATGGGTGCTACAGTGGCTACTCATGTTGGTTAGTACCATTTCCAGAATATTTTTACCGCTTGTGGGGGTGTCGACCAGCTGGCCCAATGCATTGGCTTTGACAAAGTCGAGGAATCTCTGGGCTTTCGTGTTTGAGCTAGAATAGGTCTTCTCCCCTATGGGTGGGTAGTTAATGTCGCCCAGGATCAGGGTAGAGGGTTGAATCTTGATGGATTCAAGTAAATCCAAATAGGTGGAGGTTGGGGGTCTGTAGCTAGCTATGATTTGAATAGGTGTTTTGTCAACAGTTAACTGCACCTAGAGTGTCTCCTGTGTGTCATACTGTTTGACCAACCTGTAGGTGTGTATGTCTTTGATAAATATTGAAACTCCAGCTCCTTTGGCTTTGTAGCCCTCTGTTTGGGCTCTGAAAGTATGGTAGGACAAGTAACTTGGTAAGGCTGGGGTGCACTTTGCAACTTTGAACCAGGTTTCAGTGACTGCACAAATGTCAGCATCTTCTAGGGCGAGGAATGTTTGCAGTGAGTGCAGTTTCATGTTAAGACTCCTAACGTTTAGCAGCATGACCTTTAAATTTCATTTAGAAGAATTTTTCACATTGGTAATTTTGTCCTCATGACGTTGCCTAAAAAAGGCAATATTGGGAGGCAAGAGCCTTTTCCAGAAGCCTGAAGCCCAGTGGAGACAGATGAAGGCCATCTCTGGCAAAACATTGTGGTCTGTCAATCATGTCCTCCCAGGCTACCATGATTTAGGGATTTGGTTTTGTGGTTTACTGACTAAATTTTTAGGAGGGCTGTGGAGCAGGGCAAATTTAATCTCTATGAAGAGGTCCAAGAAATTATTCTTAAAAGCAAATATATATTTTTTCGGGGGACAACACTACCTGCAGAAGAAAAGGATAGCAGTGGGGTCTCCTCGTAGTTCCCTTTTCACAAATATTGTAATGTTGCAATGGCAGCATCTCTACATACATAGTTGTAATTCCACCAACTCATTTAGATTGTAGTTGCAATATCTTCAAGGTATATTTATTTTATGGAAAGGGAGCAAAGAAAACCTAAGTATGTTTTTAGAACATATTAACACAAGTACTGATTTTTTTGGCTTTCACTCACACTATTGGTGAGAAAAATATTGCTTATTTGGATATATTACTTGGGAAGGATTTGGTCAAAAAGAGATATATATCATGTATTTACAGAAAGCCTACATATTCTAGTGCCCTGCTCCACTTTGCCAGTGGCCATCCATTCTCCCAAAAGAAAGCTGTAGTAAAGGGGCAGTTAGTTTGAGCTGCATGAATGATCACCATAGCGTAGCACTTTGAAACTGAATGTCAAACCCATAGGGATATGTTCCTTAAAAAGGGCTACCCAGTCAGTGGATGAAATGATGTTGGAGGTTAGTTTTAAAAGGAGTATTGGGTATTTTGTTCCCTTATTAAGTTATGAGGTACACACTATTACCAATAACGAACTAAGTGGGGGTCCGATACAGCACAAGGGCAATTTGCACCAATATTGTAATGCCTTGACTACCATTTTTAATGTAGAAAGTGATGTTATTAGATGGATGCTTAATAAAAATGGGAATATTTTAAGGGAAGACAGAACAATTTTTGATAAGTTTGGTGAGAGAACAGTGGATGAACCTTAAGAGCATTTTTGAGATTAGAGATGAAAAGGATGGTACAACTATGGCACGGAAAGTGCAGTAGATGTAACTACAGAAAATGTATCCTTACAAGGGATTGTTGTAGTGTACATGGGCAAAATTTTCAGGTTAAAGGAAATTTGATTGTGACAGCTGTGGGCTTGTGTACATTGTACTGTGTCACTTATGTCAAAGATTTTATACAGGTATATATGAACACACTTATAATATCCGTAAGGATAATAACATAAAAGCACTTTTTAAGCACATTAAAGAAATTCCAGGGCATTCTTTTAAGTTCAGTGTACTTGAAAGATTGAGGCAGAATTCTCAGGGTCATCCATGGCCACTGATGCTTGAAAAAAGAGAGCTATTTTGGCACTTATACTGGAATTCTCATAACTGGCCTGGGTGAATGAGCATATTTCAGTTGGACTGCTTCTTAAGTTGAAAGCTTTGAAAAGATGAATTCTCTCTAATGTATTATTTTACATTCATATTTCTTTCTGATAGGGTTGGGGATATATAACTATCTAGGTGACATGATTTTATGTGAGTTATTAGTTTTGTATTTGGAAGTGTGATACTAATAGGATGTATTTATAGTAGCGTTTTAGGTTGTTGGTCAACTGTCTCTGGCACTTTAAAGTTTTTTATGCATCATGTGACTTTTTAAACTATTTAAGTGACTACTTTTGTAATTAATTTTATCTGATGTTTTACCAGGGTATAAGATGAAAGTGCTTATGTTATTGTATTTAAATTAAACTTTTGACTTTTAGTGAAGAAATACCAGAATCTGTGGTGGTTTTTTTGTGGTTCCTATTACAAGTTTGTGGAACATTTGGAGCTTACCCCATTGCATGCCTCATCTCTCAAATTAGCTAACATCAAGGCAGCCTGGCCATCAGTGGTTTCCAACAAATGGATGTAAACATTGTTGGCAGAGGTTTCAGATTTGAAGTGAAAAGATCTTCCACCTCCGTTCAGTGGGGTTCCCTCCAATCTACCAGACCAGATGTTATTCCCTGCAATTTTCCAGCAAATGCTGAACTCAGTGGTCGTGGAACCAGTCTCCTCTTTAGGCAGAACAAAACATTTCTTTTCTAGTATTTTCTTGGTTTCCAAATAAGAGCAGTCATAGAAACCAGTGTGGGAACTTTCTTTTCTGAATATGTATGTCAAGGTCTCCAAGTTCAAGATGCTCATCCTGCAGACGGTGCTTACTATTTCCGGACCACTGCTTTATGATGACCGTAGTCTTGATGGATGCCTTTCTTCTTATCCCCATTGCTCATTGCTTCACTGTATAGCTTACATTTGTGTCAGGTTTGCAGTATCAATGTTCTGTATTGTACTTTGGGGTATTCACTGCAATGCCAGTGTTTACCATATGGGTTGCGCCAGTAATTGCCCACCGACAGACTGGGCATTCACTTTTTTCTGTACCTGGATGACTTGCTGATCTGTCTAGAGTCTTCATCCAGGTGTGTGGATTTGCTAGAGAAGGTTCTCATCCTGATTTTCCCATCTAGGGTTCTAGTTGTACCTTCTAAAGTCATGTTTGACACCCTTGAGAAGACTCTTTTTTTTCTGGGGTCCTTAATCAACTTCAACAAGAGTCTAGCTTTTCTGCCTAGAGACAAGGTACTGTCATACTAGACAATATTTCATGAATGTTCCCAGAGTAATGTCGCTTTGGCTAGAGAATTCCCAGAAATCTTTGGACTGATGGCATCCATGATTCTTGTTTTATCACAGGCCCATCTTCAAATCAGAAAAATTCCAGTCGTATGTTAGAAATTGTTTAATGCAGCACTTTCATTCCCTGTAATCCCAGTTGCCTGTGCTGCCCTTCATCAAACAAGAATTACAGTGGTGTAGAGATCAGTTGAGTATCAGTCCAGGGCTTCCTTTTCTCCTCTCTGATTCCAATATAATCAGTCCAGATAGAATAATCCAACTTCGCCTGAGGAACTGTGGTAATGGGGATGCAAGTGCTAACCCCCTCAGGGCCCAAGGACACATCAAAGCTCATCAATATCTAGGATATATTGTCATTGTTTCACACCTTGAAAGTACCTCACTACCTTTGGACTCCAGATCCCCTTCTGGTGGTTAAATAGACAGAACCATGGTGATATAGTACATCAAAAACAAGGGGTATGAGGTATTACCCCCCCAGTGCAGATTGGCAATGATAGCCTGGGAATTAGCTTCTCAGTATTCTCTCTCTTTCAGCATCATACATCCTGTCAGAGCAGAACATTGTGGCATACAGACAGCCTGGGCAGACCCATGTGAGTGGAAGCTCATGGCAGTGATGTTCCAGGATCTATTCCAGATGTGGGGAACTCCTCTAATAGATCTGTTCTCCTCTTTTCAAAACAGACAGCTGGAGAAATTATTTTCCAGACATCCTTGCAATCATGTTTGGAGGCCAGAAAACTTGCTATTAGAAAATATTATGTTTACAAATGGATGAAGTTTTCTAAGTGTTGCCTAAATGGAAATAGATGGTCTATTGTGGTTGATATCCCTCTGGTCTTGAAATACTGATATGAAATACTTCAGGATGGCTTAGCATATGCGTCCATTTAGGTACGTTTAGTGGCCTCCTCTGCTTGTCAGCCACTGGATCCCTCTTCTTTCTCTCTCTTTATTTTTTTTTTTTGGTAAAAAGAGCTCACAGGAGCATTGCCTGTGAGACCTGCTCACCTACTTTGTGGGATCTCAGCTATGTACTTGAAAAATTGACCTTACCACCTTATGGTCTGACAGCTCATGCTGATCTGAAGTTCTTAATGTGGAAGACAGGTTTGCTTATTGCTCTGACATCTGCAAGGTAAGTTTCTGAGTTGCAAGCTGTCATGGTGGGACAACCTTACCTGATTTTCCACAGGGTTAGAGTTGTGTTATGCACTTATCTTTTTTTTCAGGCTGATCATGGTTTCAGTCTTCACTTGCTATCAGTCTTTTAATCTCTTGGGAACTTAAGAATAAGGGATAGACATTACTTTATTCTTTGGACATGCATAGGCAGCTCAAGTAATACCTTGACAGCTCAAAGCCCTTTAGGAAGGCCAAAAGGCTTTTTATTTCCTTTTCCGGGGCAAAGAAAGGTCATCCTGTCTCTAAGCAATTCATTGCAAGCAGGTTGTCCTCAGTATTATGTTTTTTACACCAACCATGGCAAGGCAAATCCAGGCAAGATAAAAGCTCTTTTCACTGGGGCCTTTTCCTGTTAAGTGATATTTTGGAAAGAAGTGGACTCTAGTATTCTAGAGGCAGCAACTTGGTCCTCAGCGTTTTCATTCATGAAGCACTACAAATAAGATGCTTTCTAGATCCCGTGTAGGCTTCACGAGGACCATTCTCCAGGGGTTCCTGGACCCTTATCCTTCCTCCTAAGTTAGGTAAACTTTGGGAATCTACCCATATGACAGTAAGGCGGGGTGTTTGTTGAATGTAGTACAGTTGCATAAGTTCCACTTAACTGTAACAGTCAATATATGTAGAGCACACTGTCTTATTGGCAGTACCCTCCCACAATGCCCCTTTGGTTTATATAGTTCAAAAAACACTAAGCACTTAGGAAAAAATCCACAAAGACCTCTGGATGCAATAAAAACGTTTAATATTCACTCCACTTCTTAAAAAATAAAAACACTTGAAAATATCCCTTCAGGCCTCAGTACATACACATTAACGCTTTAACAGAGCAATTACCAGCATTTTCATCTGCAAATAGACTTCTTCAGATGGAAAATGCATACTAAGCACAAGACTCTGTTTAAATACTAATTGCTTAATTAATAAACCATTTTCATTAGCAAGGCATCAAGTAACCAATGTATACTTGTAAAACACACACATAAATAGTTTTAATCTATTCTTAAAAGCTAAAATGCACAATAAATAAATAAATAGCTACCTATCAGCAAATATTTATTTTATAATATATGTAATTAAATATATATATTTATATAAAGTCTTTGTTCGATAAACTCATTATTATTAACACAACCTTTTCCTTATAAAATTCATAAAATTGTTAAAACTTCCCACTTTATAAATACATATCTATATAAAATACATAAAAATAAAGCAGAATATGCCAAGACAAAAAAATTTATAAGACATTATAATTTTGCTGACCTTAATTTTAAGACTGGTTTTAAAGAAACCGAGTCATTGAGCCCAGGGGACTTAGTGTCTTCTAATGACAATTGCCAATAAAATTCTTTGTACTCAAGTCTAGCTTCCCATTGGCCACCCTTGATATCCTTGTGTACTACTTCCAAAACATAAAAGAAATACTTGGCATTGTAAAGTATGCCTCTGCAGTGCACTGTTTTTACAGTTATTCCTAATGTCATAATAATGTTCATATAGTCTACTTTTTACTTTTCTCTCTGATTTTCCTACATAGAATGAGTCACATTTATTACAAGTAACTAAATACACTATCCCATTTGTTTCACAGTTTGCAAAACTCTTACTATCAGTCTATCCCTACTTTTCAGGTAGACTGTTTCTGTTTTGTTAATCCATACACATTGGGAACAGCGTCCACACTTAAAAGTGCCAATTTATCTTTTCTACCCACTACTCCATTCTTATTTTGCTCTAGGATATTCTTAATAACTCTGCCTTTACAACAGGTACATTTAAAAGGTTTGTTAAAAATGAAATCCAGATCTGTTGTGGCACTAAACCTGGCCCATTCCTTTTCTAATAGTACTTTTATTGGATTTGAGTCAGCATTATAACCAGTCACAAAATTACTAACCAATTGGCCATTGTCCTTATTTAACATTTCTTGTTCATTTGTGTCATTCCCATGTGGGCCATCTCCCAAAATAGGGTTAAATTTCCCGTCTCCCTTTTCTAACTTCTTGTTCTACTTTCTTAATCAGGTCAACAGGGTAACCTCTTTCACAAAACATCTCAAATAGATTTCTACATTCATCCTAAAATCTGTACATCTGTTGTCATCCTGCTCCCTCTTACATATTGACCTTTAATTATTCCTTTCTTCTGATAAAAGGGATGTGCACTGTTAAACGCTAAGTAGGAATTGGTGAATGTCTCCTTTCTATATACTTTTGAGTTAAAACTTCCTGTTTAGTGATAGAGATGTTCACGTATTCAAGTTTATTTATTTGTATCAATTTTGTATGTAAACCTTAAAAATTGTGTAGAATCTGATAGATACTTAAATTCTAAAAATCTCTCTTCAGTATCAACCCATAAAAAGCATATATCATCCAGGTATCTTTTATACAATTTCCAACAGTCAACATACCTGGAACTTAAGATGAATTTATCTTCCCAGAGAGATAAAATAATGTTTGCACATCTGGCCCCCATTGCCACACCTTGCTGCTGTTGGAAGAATTCATCTTCGTAATGGATGAAATTGTTTTTTAACACAATTTCCATAATTATTAAAATCAAATAACTCTTTGTTACTTAATTTACCGTACTTCACCAGAGCTTCTTTAAACATTTTCATACCTTCTGTATGAGAAATAGAAGTAAATAAATCTACTAAGTCCATTGTAATAAAAATCATCCCTTCCTTATACATACTCCAGTTTATGTTTCTTAATAGATCCCAAGAAGCCTTCACAACCCCTTGTCCACTCCTTGCCATTTTCTTCAATTTATCTAAGAACTTGACCAAAGGGGCTGTAATTGACCCCTCAGAGGGGAACTATTGGTCTCAATGGTAAATTTTGTACACTTTTATGGACTTTTGGGATTCCGAATATGGTAGGAGTAATAGGATGTAATGGGATCCTATCTCGCCTACATTCATAACTGATGGGTTTGGAGCCGATCCATCGGCTCCGACTCGGCCACTATATACTAGAATGAAGTCTCTAATTGGCTGGGCTACCCCTTATCCCAGAATGTACCATGCCTGCTTCCCCAGATCTCGTTTGCCGCTTTTCTAGCTGGACGTGGTCTCGACTTGGCTGGAGCTAAGTGGTTTTTCTTTACTTCTTGGTCTTTTGACCTAGGGTTTTCTTCACAAATTTAACAAACAGCTGTTTTAACAGCTTTACGTGTCTGTGTAACCTGTTTTTGGTGTGATTGGTATTTTTTCTACATACCGGGCAAGGCCCGTTTAAGTTAGAGGGCCTTTGCCCTTATTTGTGTGTCGGTGTGTTGATATGGTTCTCCGTACATTCTGATTATCGGGCTAAGCCCGTTTTAAGTTAGAGGGCTTCTGTCAGTTTGTGTTTTATATCTCGGGCCAGTCCCGTTTTTTGAGTCAAATGGCTCATGCCCTACTTGAAGGTTTGCTTTCGTTGTGTTGTGTGATAGGCTCGTGCCCTACTTTAAGGTTACCTTCGTGGTAAAAAATAGTTGTATGACAGGATGTCAAAAGAGCAGAAGTCTGGGTTTAAAAAGTGCACCAAGTGCAACTACAAAATGTCTATTACTGATAGCCATGCTGTTTACGTGTATTGTTTAGGACCAAAACATTTGCAGGAAACTTGTAGTGTTTGTCATGCTTTTTCCTCCAGGGACCTTCAAGAACGTAAAAATAAATTGATCCTTAAGGGCCTTATTAAGCCCTCTTTTGAGGAAGCTTTGGCTTCTCCCTCCTCTCCAGCTTCTAAAAATAAAAGGTCTTCGGCTCCGACCAGTCCGTCGGAACCGACTTCCAAGAAGCATAGGTCGACCTCTTCTTCCTCGGCTCCAATGGCTTCGGAGCTGCGGGTGGAAGGGTCTGCCTCGAAACCTCTTTCCTCGGCTCCATTGGTGTCAGAGCCGCAGGTTGGGGGATCGAGAGGCGAATCATCTGCTTCGGCTCCTTTGGTCTCAGAGCTGTTGGAGGTGTGCAGCTCAGACTCTTCCCCCCCGGCCCCGAAGTCTCCTTCGGCGCCGATGATTATTCATACGGTTCCGGATCCGGTGCCAATGGTGTTGGAGCCATTTCGGAGCCGGTCCCCTGGTCTATCGGAGCCGAGAGAGAAGTCATCTCGGCCCCCATCTATTTCCTCTAAATCCTCCAGGTTGTCAGACTCAGATTTGGACAGAGTTATCCAGAGGCTTTTCCAGTCCCCGGTTTTTGCAAAAATGGTCTCGGCTCCAGCCCACTCAGCTCCAGAGCCGGCTCCCACTTCGATGCATCCGATTCCTCCTCCAACTTCCTCGGAGCCATTGGAGTCAGTGATGGTAGAGTGGAGCAGAGTTGTCCAGTCGGAACCGAGACTCCCTCGGAGCCTTTCTGTTCCGACCATCATTCCTACCCTGTCCTTGTAGTCAGGGTTCGGTACCAGGACTTCCTCGGTCGGGGCCGAGGGGAACACTTTGGAACTGGTAGCTTCGGTGCCTAGTCTTCCCCTCGGAGCATCGGCCGCAGGGATTCCCGGTACTGTCGTGGTCTCTCAGCCGGTGTCCTCCGTAGAGTCTGGAGGTCCTGTTTTTGAGGCCATGAGGAGTGCGCTGGCCATGTCCTTGCCGGCTCAGCAAGTCTCTACCTCACCGTCCCTGGACTTGGGAACTGGTGCTTCTGGTGTGCTTCATTCTCACGACAGTGGGGCCCCAGGGCCTGAGGATACCCCCTTGGGGGGGTTCCCTTCTTCCGGGAGGTCCTTCTGAATCCGCTTCAGATGAACCTCCAAGAAAAAAATTGTGCAAGAGGAAGCACATTGACTCCCAGGATGAGTCTATCACATCAGATACTGACCTCGATGATGCGGAGGGGTCCCCAAAATCGTCCTCGGATGACGTCTCATTCTCAGATATCCTCGAGATCCTGAGACAGAGAGGCAATTGGCAGTCCAAAACCCCTTCCGCGGAGGAGTCAGTCTTCCTCAAGGCTTTTGGGGCCCAGCCCTCCGCCTCCTGGGTGTCTCCACCCTTCGATGAACTACTAGATTTAGTTTCTCGAAGGGTGTGGGAACACCCTGACTCTGTGGAACCGGTGCCCGCCAGGCCTAACAAGTTCCTCTCAGCCCCTCCTCAAAAGGAATTTTTGTCTAAAGGAGTTGCAGTAGATGCGATGGTGGTGGCATCTGCCACTCAGCAAGACGTGGCAGAGGCTTCAACGTCTATTCACCCTCCTAATAAGGATTCCAGGAGCATGGATAGGTACGGGAAGCATACCCTTTCTTCAGCGGCCTTTACCCTGCGGTCGCTGAATTACCTTTGTCATTTTACCAGGCTCCAAAGGGACCTTCTCAAAGAGTTAGGTGAGTCCCTTACGGGTAATCTTTCTGAGACATTAGCCCAAACTGTTGGCGCCCAGATGACTACCCTATCTTCGATAGTCAACTCGTCCATGAGGCTCATCTTATATGCGGCCGAAGGGGCGAGTAGAGCAGCGGGAACAGGCGTGGCTCTTAGAAGACACGCCTGGTTACGCTTGTGTCCCTTTGCGGAGGCTTTTAAGTCTTCCTTCACCGACGCCCCCTTTGATGGGTCCTCCCTGTTTGGACCCAAGGTGAAGGACACACTGACTCGGTGCGAGCAGGAGGGCAAGACCTTGACTGCCGTGGGAGCCCATTTTTCCGCTCCCTCTAGACCTTATCCCAAGGCCCAGAGAGGAGGGAAAATGTGGTTCAGGAAATCTCAAAGGTCTTTCCCTACTCCACCGAGTGATTCCCCCCTCTAGAGGCAGGGGGGGGATTCAGGAAGACACCGCCCCAGAGGCGGCAGAGGCCCCCATAACTCTGGAGACCATGGTTCCTTTCGTGGTCCATCCTACGCTCCCCGTCCCTGAGACGTGGCCCGACTGCGCATCTCCGGAGCCAGTCGGGGGTCGTTTTGCAGAACACCCACAGGCTTGGTAATCTATCACCAAGGATCAGTGGGTGCTCCGAATCATAACCGGAGGCTATCGCATCCCTTTCATCAAGATCCCCCCTCTTCCTATCAGGAAAATCCTGGATGTGCCACCCAGTCAGCGGGATCAAGCAGCGGTCGAGGTTTCAAAGCTGCTAAGAAAAGGAGTCATCCAGCCTGTCCCCGCCGACCAGATCGGATCAGGAACTTGCTCAAGACTATTTTTGGTGCCAAAAAAGACAGGGGACTTAAGGCCCATTTTGGACCCCAGTTCATTGAATCGCTTTGTAAAAAAATCCAAATTCCGAATGGTCACCCTTCAGTCTGTTCTCCCGTTATTGGAGAAGGATGTCTGGATGTGCTCCATAGATCTCAAGGACACTTACTATCACATTCTGATAAGTCAAGAGTCCAGGAGTCATTTATGCTTCCGCCTGGGAACCAGTCATTTCCAGTTCCGAGCACTGCCCTTTGGTCTCACCACAGCCCCCAGGGTGTTCACCAAGTGTCTGGCAGTAGTGATATCTCACTTGAGAAGTCTAGGATTCCAAGTGTTTCCCTATCTAGACGACTGGCTCCTTACTGCCACCTCCAAGCATCTGTTAGTTCGGGCGCTTATGACCACAGTCAGTTTGGGTCATTCACTAGGAATCACGTTCATTTGGGGAAAATCTGTGCTGCAGCCATCTCAGCGTATTACCTTTATAGGCGCAGAGTTAGACCCAAGAAGAATGAGGGCATTCTTGCCAGTAGAAATGATTCAGGTCCTGCAGTCTCAGGTTCAAACCTTGTTACCCAGATCACGAGTTCAGGCCAGACTGATTCTGCAGTTATTGGGCACAATGGCTTCGACTATTCTTCTAGTCCCCTTAGCCAGGCTGCACATGCGGGTGCTACAATGGCTACTGTCGGTTCAATGGTCCTTTCAGGAACTTCCCTTGAACCATTTGGTCCAGATTACCGAAATTTGCCATCGGGACCTACGTTGGTGGCTGCTTCGGTCCAACCTGGACCAGGAGTGACCCTTTGCCCTTCAGCCTCCCATCGCCACAGTGACCACGGACACCTCCCAGACAGGGTGGGGGGGTCATTATCTGGACAGGTCTGTCCAAGGCACGTGGCAGGCTCACGAAACGCATTTACATATCAATATCCTGGAAATAAGAGCGGCGCTTCTGGTGTTGCAAGCACTTCATCATGCTCTTCCACGGGGTACTGTTGCGATCCTATCCGACAACATGTTGGTAGTCTGGTACATAAACAAGCAAGGCGGAACCAGGTCCTACCCTCTTTGCCGAGAGGCCATGAGAGTGTGGCATTGGGCGATTTTTACCCAGCGTTTCCTTGTGGCAACGCACATTCCGGGGAAATCCAATGTGATTGCAGACAGGTTGAGCAGGACTCTCCTGTTACCCCATGAGTGGTCCCTCAATGACAGGGTGGCTGCAAACATCTTCACCAAGTGGGGCCTCCCTTGTTGCGACTTGTTCGCCAGTCCTCACAATGCGAAATGCAGAGAGTTCTTCACTCTGACTCCCTCTCAGGGGCAGATTCCCAGGGACGCTCTAACTCACAGTTGGCCCCCCGGTCTACTTTACGCCTTCCCTCCGGTTCCCCTTCTCCCGAAGGTGATACAGAAGGTGATTTATCTAGGAAGCGACATGATCTTGATCACTCCACACTGGCCTCGTCAGGTTTGGTTCCCCTTCCTTCTGAGGTATGTGGTGGAGGGCCCATGGTTTCTGGACCTGGTGCCCGACCTGCTGACTCATCAGTTGGGACAGTCTCACCCATACCTCAGGTCCTTGAGGTCGGCCGCTTGGTTACTCCACTTCCAACCTTAGTCAGAGATAACTCCCTTTCTCCAGATGTCATCCACATTTTGTCCTCTTCTCACAAACCTTCCACTATTAAACTGTATTCCAGCAAGTGGAAGAGGTTTGCTCTTTGGGCCGAGCAACGAGGTATAGACCCCCTTACCGCCCCAGTACCTCAGGTTTTAGAATTCCTGGCTTCTTTGTTTTATTTGGGCTCTTCAGTTTCCACAATTAAAGTCCAACTGGCGGCTATCTCCAATTTTCATGTTTCTTTTGAGCCTTCCTTAATGGCAAACAGGCTTTGCAAATCTTTCCTTAAAGGAGCGTGGCTCCTTCGGCCCCCTATAGCCCATCCTGTGCCCCCTTGGGACCTGAATATGGTTCTAGCTGCTTTAACTGCCTGCCCCTTTGAACCAGCAGCTACTTGTGATATAAAATTTCTATCTTGGAAAACCGCCTTTTTGGTGGCAATAACCTCTGCCAAGCGGGTCTCAGAGCTTCAGGCTCTCTGTTCTAATCCTCCTTATTTGACCTTTCACAAAGACAGAGTGTCCCTCAAGTTAAATCCCTCTTTCTTGCCCAAGGTAGCATCCCCCTTATGCATTCAACAATCCTTGGAGCTCCCTTTGTTTTTTCCCAAATTCTCCAATAGCGCAGAATATATTTTCCATCAGTTGGATGTTCACAGACAACTGCGTTTTTATTTAAGTAGGACCAATCAGACATGAAAGTCAGATCAGCTGTTTGTGTCCTTTGCGGAAAATAGGTTGGGTCAACCGGTGGCTAAAACCACCATAGCTAAATGGATTAAAGATTGCATCTCCTTCATTTATTCACGGTCCGGCAAAGAGCTACCTTTCCCAGTCAGGGCTCATTCTACCAGGGCAATGACTACTTCTGTAGCATTTCACTCCAAATTATCGATAGATGATATCTGTGCGGCCGCTACCTGGACATCTCCACACACCTTTATTTCTCATTACAAGATAGATGTGGCTTCTTGAGGCAGAGCTTCCTTTGGTTCCACAGTTCTCAGGAATGTTTTCCAATGAGCCACCTGGGATTTTGGTGCTAGGGACGCTGTCCCATCAGTTATGAATGTAGGCGAGATAGGATCCCATTACATCTTTTAGTTATGTACTTACCATAACTTCGGATGTATGGGATCCATCTCGCCTACATTCATATGTACCCGCCCTCCTTCCCCCTTCCCATTGGATTTAGAGGGAATGTTGCTACTTACTGAGTTTTTCTCTTGAAGGACTTTAGTTTGTTACAGTTGCTGGTATGTCTCTGTGTCTGGATGTAGGTATGAAAGCGAACAAACAAGATATGGGGAAGCAGGTGTGGTGCATTCTGGGATAAGGGGTAGCCCAGCCAATTAGAGACTTCATTCTAGTATATAGTGGCCAAGTCGGAGTCGATGGATCGGCTCCGAACCCATCAGTTATGAATGTAGGCGAGATGGATCCCATACATCCGAAGTTATGGTAAGTACATAACTAAAAGTTTGTCTACATGCAAAAAGTTGTACATGTTTACATCAATGGTGCCTTCTAACAACAAATCATTCAATAATAGTTCTACTTTCTTATTCGCTATATTAATTTAATTTATGGAAACTCTTCTATATTTTGAAGTATCTTCTAGCAAGTTCAACATCTTAGCCTCATAGATTTAACTATCTATGAGTATAGCACCCCTACCCTTATCCGGTCTCATAACTCTTACTGTTTTGTCCTGACTTAGTTCTTTTAATAATATATTTTCTTCTTTCAAAAGATTGAAGCCAATGTTGTGTTTATTTATTTCAGCCCTTATTTCTTTTTCCATTAGGCCCTTGAAATTTTTTAACTGGGGGTGTAAGGATGGGTTAAAAGTGCTTCTCCTTTTTAATTCTATATCCATATTCAAATTTAATTCCTGTCCAAAGAAGAGTTCCAAGTTTTTCTTTCTAAGAAATAATTTTAGGTCATTAAGCACTTTGCTAATGTTAGCTTTGTTCTTGGGTATGAACTTAAAACCTTTTGATAATAGCCTGAAATAAGTCTCATCTACTTCTCTACTGTTATTGTAGTTATATATTTTAAACCCCTTAAAACTACAAACAGTACCATCTTGTTCTATACTACTATTAGCTACTAAGGATTCTGTTTGTTCCGGTGTGAATATTTCCTGCCCCTCCCCCGTGTTGTAATTGTAATGTATTGAGGGGCGATTCCTTATCTTTTCCGAACCCCTTAAAGGGGGGAACTCTAATGGGTTTTGTAAATCATACATATACTCACTATTTTCATTATTTTCTGCATTATAGCTTGTCCCATAGTCACTTGCTTTTCCTACCCCAAACCTACTGTCTTTAATAGAGCATCAGAAAATAAAGCCCACTTAACGGACAGATGTAATCCATCATTAAGTAAGTAAAGCAAAATAGTCTTGGTAGGCTGACACAGATAAATACCTAAAAAGTGGATCTAAATTTTATGACAGCTGTATCTGGACAGTCATCTGCCATCTTTAGATGTATCTGAGCATGCATATGGATACCTAGAAAGAACTTGCTATTAATTTCCATTTCTTTACAAGGTGCTACAGAAACTGTAGATGCTTATGATGCTAAATTACAGTCAAGTGGAGGAATGTGAATTTGGTAAATTTAGATGGGCCATTGGTTAAGAGACGGGACAGTTTGTGGATAGAAAATAATGAAAGAAGCAGGATTTTAAGGGACACTTAACTGACCTTATCAAAATCCATGGATGTATGCAATGAAAGTGAAATTATAAGCACATATTTAAAGGAATTAACCAAGGGAATTGAAGTATATAAGGTAAAATGTGACTCAAATGAAAAGGTAAAATTAAGACATTTTGCATGCATTGCAACTGTAATGGAAACAAGACAGAGTGATGAAGTGCACAGAAAATAATGGAGGAGCTGAAATTCATTTATCATATACTAGGTGTGACTGTAAGCATGAGAGAAAACAGCATCCTTTTAATTGGTATTGTAAAATCTGTACTCCAAAAAGATCATTTTACAAAGATATTTGACAGGCAAAATAATTATGTTCCAAGGAATTTGCAGTTTGTTGAATATAAACATGCAGGTCAACTGTCTTTTGGGACTGTTGTAGGGAAAATAGTTGATACACTGAAGTCAGAAAATGTATCAGAATCACTAAGATGACTGCAAATCAAATAGTTGAAAAAAGGTACTCAGAATTATTAAACAACAATGTGTTTAAACTACACACCGGTGCAAATCATAATAATTTGTGTGAATATACATTTAAAGTAGTGATAACCAGGAATAGTTGAGAGGCTTTTTGCTTTAAATTGCATTGGATATTAATAGTGTCACTAAGCCCTGATACTTGAATAGCCTCCAACTCTACTTGCCAAATCACTTCTTTTACTTCTAACAAAATTCATAATCTCAACCTTTTTCATGCACCCACTGTCCACAAACACACACACACACACACACAGAAAAAAAAACTTTTTGAAAGTCTGTCAACCAACAACATGACTATATAATGCATTATTTTTTATTTTATTTTTTCTGGCATACTAGTTTTCATGAGCCCTTTGGCCTGGATGTCTTGTCAACCCTAGACAGAAGCCTAATCACATTGGGATAAAGGGACAATGCACATAGAAGGGCAATCATACCTTAACTGAGATCCAGTCATTTTGTGGTAACCTGGTGTAATGCTATGTGGACAATTTGTGATAAACATAACAGCATTTGCAAAATCCACAACAAAATATATCTTGAGGTTTATATGAAAAAATCGTGAAACCATTACTTTCAAATTCTTTAGGTTTGAATTCTTCCTGTACACAAATTGAGGTACAGTGACCTGTTTTTCAAATATGTCATGTCATCCTGTACAACTTCTTTAATTTACAAAGCATCAACTGAAAAGTCCAGAATAAAACAGAGCATTCGCTTTTTTTTTCATATGTAAATTCTTTATCATCAGTACACGTGTATTATCCGAGGATATAGCTTTTGCACATTTTCTCTGGATTTTGTAAAAATGTTTCTTTATGTTTGGCCTTATAGTCTGTAGCAAAATTCTTTTTAAGACCACAAGTGTTGTGTAAAGTTCTTGATCATCAGCAGTTAGTTAAGCACGCTGCCTTGCACGTAATAACATTCTCTTCCATTAATCTAGGATAGTTACTAGTAGCATAGGTATAGGGCTTGTGGTATCCTTTTGTCATTAATTCACCCTCATAATTCATCAGGTGAATGCCCCCCAAAAAAAGAAAATTATTACTTTTGAACAGCTACCTGAAAAATTGACAAAATTTGGATATGTTCAGCTGAAAAGTGTCTGATTCTTCACGTCCATCCCATAGAATGAATTGGTTATTGATGACGCAGCCATAGCATTTTATGGATTTCCAAAAATTAGAATTGTAAATTGCTTGCTCTTCAAAATGCATTTAAACAGTGTTTGCAAAAGTTGGTGTGGCATTAGAATTGTGAAGGCCAACAAGTGTGGAGGGTTTGTCTTAAAGAATCACAAGGAGTCTGTAAAAAGTATTTAAAGCCTGCTTAGTAATAAGAAACATTATGAAAAGGTTATTGATAAAATAGAAGCTATAATATTAACGACTGGGTGCTTTTTGAATTGTTTCACAGTACCAGAATATGTCTAAATGTGTATGAGTATCTACAAGTGGAAAATTCTATCATTCCCACACTTTTTGGAATACTAAAATTTTCAAATAATTTGTTAGTATCCTTTTAGATCTATAATTTCAGCCAGAAATAGATTACTGTTATTTTGATTCACTTGACATCAAAGACCTTTGCATTGTGATCCTACAGGATGACTGGATATGCAATTTGATAGTTGTCTGTCTATAGATACTGTTTGTCAGTGACCTGACTTGCAGTGAAAGTGGCAGTCATACCAACTTTTGCAGACATTGTTATAATGCATTGGAATGAGCAAACAGTTTACAATTATATATATATATATATATATATATATATATATATATATATATATATATATATATATATATATATATAGAGAGAGAGAGAGAATATATAGATAGATATAGATAGATATATTTTTTTTGAAAACTGAAAAAAATTTAAGCTGCTTTAACAACAGCCTGTTCTTTATATGGGATTGTGGTGGAGCTATGCTCATTATAATATAGAATTGAGAGGATCTGATACTGTGCAAGCTTCTACTTTTGGGAGGTCATCAGAATCGTTGTGTAGGTGCTTCAAATCTGGTTGCGATAGCAGGTTTTTCTGTGCCACAGGGAGCATCATACCCATTAAGGATTTTCCTACCTTACAGGTGAGGTGTTTTTTTTTTTTGTTGCTTATTTATGAATGACAATGCTGATTTGTTACACAGCTGTTTCTATTTAGCTAGGTTAGCAAGGAAGAGGAATCACTGGTCTGACGATCACAGCATCATTGGTAGTATATGTCTGGACTTCCATACTTTGGTCCATTTGGACCAATAAGTACACTGATGCTGTTATGATTGTTAATTGCATATGACTGTGGAGGGGAATCATTTGCAATCATACTCCATGCATGGTACAGTGCCTACATAATGATACGAGACTACATGTAATGTCTTATCCCACTATGGAATGTATTTTATACATTTATGCATGGCTTTTGTATGCTGTTCTGTAGTTTACAGTGGATAGAAAAAGTGTACACACCCCTGTTAAAATACCAGGTTTTTGTGATATAAAAATATATAAATCATTTCAAAACTTTTCCCACCTTTAAGGTGACCTATAACCTGTACAATTCAATTGAAAAACAAATCTGTTAGGGGAAAAATATAAAAAATAAAAAACGTACAATAAGCTAGTTGGATAAGTGTGCACACCCTTAAACTAATACTTTCTTGAAGCACCTTTTGCTTTAATTACAGCCATTAAGTCTTCTTGGGTACACACCTGCCATCAGTTAAAGATACTCTGATTAACCCCAAATAAAGTTCAGCTGTCCTAGTAGGATTTTCCTGACATTTACTTAGTTGCCTGCTACAACAAAAGCCATGGTTCACAGAGAGCTTGCAAAGCATCAAAGGGATCTCATTGTTGAAAGGTATCAGTCAGGAGAAGGGTCCAAAAGAATTTCCACAGCATTGGATATACCATGGAACTCAGTGAAGACAGTCATCAAAAAGTGGAGAAAATATGGGACAACAGTGACGTTGCAAAGAATTGAACGTCCCTCCAAAATTGATGAAAAGACAAGATGAAAACTGGTCAGGGAGGCTGCCAAGAGACCTACAGCAACACTGAAAGAGCTGCAGGAATTTCTGGGAAGTACTGGTTGTGTACTACATGTGACAACAATCTCCAGTATTCTCCATATGTCTGACCTATGGGATAGGGTTGCAAGATGGAAGCCTTTTCTTACACAGAAAAACATCCAGGTCTGGCTAAAATTTGCAAAACAATACATCGTCTCCCAAAAGCATCTGGGAAAATGTGTTATGGTCTGATGAGACCAAGGTTGAACTTTTTGGCCACAATTCTAAAAGGTACGTTTAACAGAAAAACAACACTTTGCATCAGCAAAAGAACACCATCCCCATGGTGAAGCATGGTTGTGGCAGTATAATGCTTTGGGGTTGCTTTTCTTCAGCTGGAACTGGGGCCTTAGTCAAGGTGGAGGGAATTAAGAACAGTTCCAAATACCAGTCACTTTTGGCCCAAGACCTACAGGTGTCTGCTAGAAAGATGAAGATGAAAAGGAATTTCACCTTTCAACATGACAATGACCCCAAACATACATCCAAATCAATAAAAGAATGGCTTCATAAGAAGACAATTAAAGTTTTGGAATGGCCCAGCCAGAGCCCAGACCTATATCCAATAGAAAATCTGTGGGGTGACCTGAAGAGGGCTGTGCACAAGAGATGCCCTCGCAATATGACAGATTTGGAGTGCTTTTACAAGGAAGAATGGGCAAATATTGCCAAGTCAAAATGTGCCATGCTGATAGACTCCTACCTAAGAAGACTGAATGCTGTAATTAAATCAAAAGGTGCTTCAACAAAGTATTAGCTTAAGGGTGTGCACACTTATGCAACCAGCTTATTGTACATTTTTATATTTATATAAAATTTATATTTTTTCCCCCTAACAGATTTGTTTTTCAATTGAATTGTATAGGTTATAGGTCACATTAAAGGTGGGAAAAGTTTTGAAATGATTTATTATGGTCTCATTTTTTATATCACAAAAACCTGGCATTTTAGCAGGGGTGTGTACACTTCTTATATCCACCGTACCATCCCTGCTGCATATACTACATTGTTTATGAATTGTACCTCAAATGCATACTTGAAGTGAAGAATAAACAATACAAGCTTAGATTAGTAGAAGTAAAACATATATTAAATGGCTTACCAATGCTTATAGACTGAACTGTATTTTTCATTCACTGCTTCCAACCATTAAGCACTCCACTATCATTTGGTTTCCTACTACCCATTTGATGGGAGCCAATCACAGGAAGCTTCATAGTTTCTAAGGGGTAGCACACAATGGGCTTGCAATTAACATAGTGTAATCAAGACCCTGCTACCTTGTAGAAAGCACCTCCTTGTGAGCCCATGTCTCCACCAGTGTATCTACTATGGAGCGTGTGCCCACTCACTCAACATCCCTCCACCAAGGAGAGGTGAGAAGGCTTAATTCTTTTCATTCCTCCCCATGGCTACCCAACATGTCCTGAGACTGGGTCACAGTCAGAGCTTTATCCTTCTACTTCAGCAGAGCTTTCATTTCTAAACTTATTGCATGATCTACAGTTATTTAATATTCTGACATTTGAAAAACTGGATTCTTTGAGCATAAGGTATGCTGAAAGTTCCTTGAAATTAAGGGCCTGATTTCAAAAGACTTGCTGTCTGTGTAAGTGATGGATTACACTGAGAGCAAGTTTTTTGGAATCTGCCCCCTCTCCCCAGTGTAAGCCTATTTTTCCGTAGGCCTTACAATGAAGTCAGTCACTTACACTGAGGGCAAACCTACAGTAAGAGCAAGTGATTTGGAATCTGGACATAAGAGTTATCCAGACTTGGAAAAAGTACTGTTTTACTTCAGTACAATGGACGAACCTTAATTTATACATTCTTAATACTGTTATATCAGTTGAAATGCCTATACTTGTGAAAGCTCTGTAAACTAACTTGTAAACTTCCTATCTAATTTATGATTTTTCTACTCTATCCAGATAATAAAAGTCATTATTTACCAAAAATATTAGGAACATTTTGCATTTCTCTTGTGCTTTTATGCCCTGTTAAAATCAGTCATGCCATCATGTAATTTTGCTTCCTCTCATAGCTTTCTTTCTTTTTTTTTTAATAAGTCTCTTACTTGCATCTTTTTCTTCACCATGTCCTCAGTGAAAAATTAATTTTGTTACTTAATGACTACATATCACTGATGCCTTCATAACGAATCTTTGACTCTCTTCCTGGCTGCCTAGGCATAATGAACTCTGCTGTTTCTTCATTCATCATCCTACAGTCTTTCTCTTTTTCTACCTCCACTCCACTCTAATTTTGTGTACCATCATAGTAATATGCTCCTTGCATAATTTTTATTTGTATCCAAGATGGAAGGGCAGTGCAGCAAAGCCACTTGTCTTGGGATCCAGTGTCTGCTACTCAGGAGGAGGACAAACTAGAAATCACGTGGGAATTGTAATATTAGAGAATCTTCAGAAGAGAGTGAGGGATGTTATCAAAATTAGTGACAGACTCATGGCAATCAGACTCCAGTGTAAGTATAGGGCACTCTTCATAATCTCAGCCTATGCCCCACTGCAGGGTTGTAATAACAAAAAAAAACACGACGGAACCAACGCCCCATTAGCCTGACAAGCCTGGTCTGCAAGGCCATGGAACGTATCATCGTGGAACTCATAAACAAAGACATTGGTAATCTCCAAACTCTGGACTCTACCCAGTTTGGATTTGTAAAAGGCAGATCATGTCTCCTAAATCTGATTGACTTCTTTGAAGCAGTCACCAAAGCCATAGATGAGGGTAAAATGGTTCACACAGCTTATCTAGATCTCGCCAAGGCTTTCGACACCATCCCCCACTCTGGAATTATAGATAAGCTCACTAAACTAGGTATAAATCCCTATGTCACAAGATGGGTTGCCAACTGGCTCACGGACAGAACCCACACTGTGAAAGTAACAGATTCCAAATCCGACATCAGACCAGTGACAAGTGGAGTACCACAGGGTTCAGTCCTGGGTCCTCTCCTGTTTGGTATCTACTTCTCTGAAGTGCAGGCTAACACAGAAGGTCTTTAACTAACAAAGTTTGCAGATGACTGCAAACTAGGAGCCATAATCAAAACTCCTAACGATGTGGACAAACTACAAAAGGGCCTCACTGAGACAGATACCTGGTGTCAAAGCCATGGCCTGAAGCTCAATGCCAAAAAGTGTATTGTCATCCCCTTTGGTAAAAACTCTGTACCCATGAACTACCACATAGCTGGTAGTCTACTTAATGCCGGAAATGTGAAAAGAGACCTTGGGACACAGGTGGACAGTTGTCCCTCCTTTGATAATCACATCGCCACAGTGGTCAGGAAATCCTTCTACGTGGCTCATCTCATCACAAAACGATTCTCATCCAGAAAAAAAGAGGTCATTGTTCCCCTCTACTCATCACTCATTAGACCCATTATAGAGTACAACACCCCTTTTGGTATGTACCTCACAAGCCATCTACAACAATTGGAAAGACCACAGAAATACCTCACAAAGAGGATTACTGGCCTCAAACAGATGCCCTACGCAGACCGTCTCAAAAAACTACAGCTTTACTCCATTGCATATCGCTTACTCAGGGGTGATCTCTGCCTAACATACAAAGCTATGTCAAACCCAGAGCTGTTGGACATGCTCCACTTAAAGAAATCCCAATCCCTCCGAGCTACACGCTTTAGGGACTTAAACCTTGTCACCACAATAAACAGAACACGCTGGAGGGATAGATTCCTGTCTCAGAGACTTCCCATACTCTGGAACAGACTACCTATCTATGTCAAACAGAGCTCCTCATTAGCACTCTTCAAGAAAAATCTTGATGATTGGATGGGAAATGGGAAATTCACCCCGGGGATCACTTCTGTGGCTCTGCTCGACAGGGGCACAGGAAAATAATTTTCTTGGGTGGTGAAAGCCAGGGTACATTTTTTTGGCTAGGCTTGTATGGGCCCTAGGGCTGATAGCCTAGTACCTACCTATGAACCTATGAACCTATGAACCTATGAAAAAGAGTCTATTCAGGCAGCAGTTGCAGGACCTTTTAGATAAAGCAGGACAGCACTATAGGGTGACCTGCATGCCCATATCAAGGCAGACAGAACAGGGTATGCCTGAGTCCACATGGGTGGGGCAACAGGAATAAAAAAGGAGAGGCCATTCTAGACTTCTGTCTGGCAAAAGGCTTGATGGTGGCCAATACATAGTACAGCAAAGAGAGAGATGCCACAAGATCATATACAGGAGTGGCCAACATGCAACCCAGGTAGACTTTCTCCTAGAAAGGGCACTGGGGTAGAGTCAGTGATTGCAAAGTCATCCCCAGTTAGACAGTTGACTCACAATGTAAAGCACTGGTTGTCATAATCAGCTGCAAGTAGTTGTCAGAAAGGCTCTAAGGTCAACAGAGGCAAGGCTGAAGACCTGGAAGCTAAGTGGACAGAAAACACGAGTTCAAGGAATTACTCAGGGCTTCAGTGCCTCAAGAAGAACATAGAAATAGGTGGAGTTGAAGAAGAATGGCAGCACCTCAATACAGTATATGCGAGTATTACAAAACAGATACACGGCTGAGCCAGATATGGAAATAGGTTAAATAAGGGAAGCTGGTGATGGAATGCAGAAGTCCAGGAAGTTATTAAAAGAAAGGAGGAGTTCAGGAAAAAGTGGGAGATAGAAAAGACAGTCCAAGCTAAGAAGAAAATGCTGTTGGCTAACAAATAAGTTAAGAGAAGAGTTCCAATACCAAAGAACAAGGCATCAGAGTCACATTACCAGCTTCAGGAAAGTGACTCAGTAGATGGTACAAAGAACTCTTATCAGGTTGCAAGGCAAAGACATAAAAAAGATAAAGAAGATAGTCAGACACCCTTTGTAAGGGATGCTGGCAACAACCTGCTCACCAGTCCATAGGACATCAAAGGCAGATGGAAGTACGTTCAGCACCTTCTGAGTGAAGAAAACCCCACAGAAGTTGTACTGCCCCAAACACAGCATACAGTAAAATAAGAGGAGGGACCTAGCATAGAAGAAGTAAGAACAGCACTAAGAAAAATAAAGTCAGGGAAAGTGGGTGGCTCAGTTGAGGTCACAGCAGACATTATCAAGATGTTGAGTAAGATGGGAGAAATGGTTCCTGAGGGTACTCATAGCAGCATGCAGAGAAAAAGTGTATCCTAGAAGATTGGAGAATTAGCATACTAGTTAGTGCCAGTGTACAAAAACAAAAGGGGACATCCACAGCTGTGGGCAGTACTGAGGTATCAAATTCCTGTCACACTGCATGAACATTCTGAAGAGGATGACTGATAAATTAAAATGCAGATCAGTAGAAAGTAAGATGGGAGATGAGCAGTTTGGATTGAGATCAGGATGCAGCACAACCAACCAGATGTTTGCAATTAGAGAGATAGTTGAGAAGTAGCTTGAAATGAGGAAAGGGTAGAACTGGGCATTCCTAGACTTGGAGAAAGAATATAGCAAGGTCCCAAGAAAGCTTATTTGGCAGTCCTGCTGTGGTCCAAAGTCCCAAAAACATTGGTAGAATTAGTGCAGGCTATGCACAAGAACCCAGTAACTCAAGAACACTGTTCAGTCTCAGTGGGAATGAGTTCAGCTCTGAGCACACTGCTGTTTATACTGGTGATGTACTACATTAACAAGCAAGTCGGAGGGGACAGATCAACAAAATTGCTATATGCAGACAACGTGGCATTGCAGGCAGACTGAGCAAGAACTTCAGCAAAGCATAGGAAATGGAATGCAAAATTGACATAGTCTCCAGATGACCTGTTTTCTGTACTCAGGCACATGGGATGAAAATTAGTACAGATAAGATGGTTATAGTAGCAGCAAATAGGGAAATCAAAAGAATCTATGAATTAAGACATAAGGGAAAATAGTGGCGAAGGTTAAAAGTTTCAGGTATCTGGGAGAGGTTGCAGGGAAGTCTGAATGAGGAGGTCAAAGCTATAATTAGAGGTGCTACAGCCATCTGGCACAAAGTATCAGGTAGTGTATGACAGAAGAATGCCAAAGAAGCTGAAAAGTAAAGTGTACAAAACAGTGTTGCAATTAGTACTACATTATGGTACAGAAACCTGGGCAGTAAAGGCAGAGCTGTTGGGAAAGCTAGAGTTGGTGGAGATGAAGTGTCTGAGGTGAGTGGTGAGATGCACACCGTGGGACAGATGAAGAAATACCATTGGAGCAGAAACCAAAATATCTGCAATTGCAGAGATGGTGAAAGAAAACAGAGTATGGTGGTACAGGCACATGTGCAGAAAATCAGAAGACAATCTAGAGAAGAAGATACGGGATAGACAAGAAGAAATAAAAGAGTCCATCAAAGAGGTGGATGGATTGTGTAAGAGAAGACCTGCAGAAGGTAGAAGAGTGGCATTGAATTGAGAGAGGTAGGAACAATTGACATGACACCTTCACTCCATGTACAAAATGGGATAAAAGGGGTTGATGATGATGATGTTCAAAATGAACATGTCTGGCTACACCCTTTTGTGTTTGTGTGTGCATGTGAGTGTGTGCATGTGGTTTCCCTTGAGAGAGTGCTATGGGTCTAGTTTGTGGCTCCACATATGTCTGTGTGTGCGTTATCACAATGCAAGGACTGGTAGGGGCAATGCTAGTGTGGTTAGGCCTGACAGCACTGTGTTTGATTCAGAAGCTTGGTAATGAGACACTAATGAGGTGTTTCTCTGTGACACTTTACTTTGTCTCTGATTGTGAGATTGTTTCTGCCATGCTACTTAACCATCCTGTGTGTGCCAATTAGCACAGTTGGAGAGACTCTTTTTGAATCCCATGGCATTATTGTACATGGATTTTACCGCTTTACAGTTCCTACTGAAAAAAAGGTTATGCTTCCTGAATAAGACTTCTTTTATTTCCTAGTAATGTCATGCCAAATACATGACAAATATTTTGCTTATTCCCATTCTAGATTCATTTAATTCACCTGTTGCCCTCCAGTCTATGATGCCAACTCATCATACATGCTTTCCAGATTACTAAATTCATCAGATTTTTTCAATAAGTAGTAAACAACTGTTCCTCTTTTAATATCCTAATGTCTAGCTTAATATGGATAAATGATTAAATACTGATTTAGTAAGATGAATAAATGTACATATGCTTCTCCTCTCCCCTGATGAAAAGTGAGAGGGCTTAAGCAGCATCATACCACTTGTCCACCCCCTTTTAGCTCAAGCAGATGCCTAAGCCATTGTAGGAAATAGGTCACTTGGGATATAGTAAGTGCTTTCTCCTTTTATGCCAGTTGAACTGAATTATGTATCAGCAATTATGACTTTGTTGTGAAAGACCCTGCTCATTTAGACAAGATGAATTTCCCATGTGCTCTGGCTACATTTCCCTTAGCATGCACAAACACCTTTTATTGTCTTCTTTAAATGGGTCACATGCCTAGTGAGACCATCTCAAAAAATCAGTCAAGGCAACAAGACAAAGTAAGATATCTAACTGGAAAAGTATATACATATACATATGTAAGATTTGATAATGGTGTACTGTACTGTAATTAGCTGGAAACACTGTATGCAATGAGACTGAGAAATGCAAGTCTTAATTACCCAAGCTTGTGCTGAATAGGTGTCAGTCTCTCCCTTATGGACCAAGTCTTGATATCTTTTGAGAATTAATTCTCCAAACACTGTAGTTCATTTAATAAGGTTTTATTATATATTCACAATATCTGAATACTGTCTCCGTTAACAGCAATATAAATATAAGGTAACTGCATAAGTAGGTCCCAGTAGACTTTCATCAGGGACCTCAGATTAGATTAGGGATTTCCATTTTAAACAATTCAAGCTGATGTACATCATATTCTGATTGCCTTGAACAAAGTAAACTGACATAGTCTCTAGATGACCTGTTTTCTGTACTCAGGCTCGAGTGTTTGTCATATTCTCTGAAGTAACAGGTCAAATGAACTTACTAACCTTAACTGCCCTGCTATCCTGAACACAGCATATATATTGCTTTAGTCTCATAAATTTCCTTATTTACTTTTTTTAACCTTGGTCTCAGGCTTTATATGTGCTTCATTAAGGAACATTCTGTAGCTGATCTTGAGAAAAGAAAATTCTGTGTGCACACTTTATGCTTATCTTTCCTTTTTAATAAACTGTCTTTTCATGTTTGGCCAGCAAGGGTATTTTCCTTTCTGCTTAACTGTCTTTTATGCATAAATGAAACAATTTATTTTACTCTTTAGCCTGTCTAATGTCTAATAACTATTTTAAAATGGAAATCCCTAATCTAATGGTTGCCCCTGAGGTCCCTGATGAAAGTCTACTGGGACCTACTTCTGTAGTTACCTTATATTTATATTGCTAACAACTGTATTTTATCTTTATGCTACCTGAGTTATAATCTCAAAATAAAAAAAAATGTATTTGGTAAACCTGCAATTTTAATTTTGACCACTCGGTGTCACTTGAGCATTTATGCCCTGTTTGGATTTAATTCATTTAACTTTATGATTTGAATTAACTTTATGATATGAATAAACTTGCAATTTTAATTTTGACCACTAGGTGTCACTTGAGCATTTATGGCCTGTTTGAATTGGAGTCTTTTAAAACTTGAACATTATTTATTGCTGTAGGAGAGGTCTTGGAAAAAAAAATTGTTTACTGTACCTTGCTTTTTCTGAAACTGGCACTTCTCTGCAACCAATTTTTTTTTTAATGTAGGGTTAGTCTGCAGACATATTATACACTCCTCCTGAATTTCTTTACATAGTTTTTTAGCTGAGGATTTTAAAACTTATACCTTATGATAGGCCAAATTTTCTGAAAACCTACACAACTTAGTAGTTGTTGGTTGTACTTTATTAGCTGTTTATAACCTTACTCCCGGGAATGGACTGGCAACTTTGCATTGTGCCCTTTTAACAGCATCCCCCTGCATGTCTTGGATCTTTGCCAGATTTGCCTCAACCGTTGAGCCCACTTGGCTCACCTGTTATACCTTTTACCTTAATAATTTTCTTTTACTGCATTGGATATAGAGGAAATCCCCTCCTTGGCAGCTTTTTCTGCCACATATTGTATACCCTATCAAGCATGATGGCTATTGAAATCTGCACTAAAAAGATAACTTTATAAGTGGTCTTGCATAATTAACATATTCTGTGTTAAATTGTGAAGCATAATTACTATATTCTGTGTTAAATTGTGTCTATACATTTTATGTAAATTTGTTTTATAATGCTACTTACCTTTTTTATCTTTTATGAATATTTATGAGCTACAATAGTTTACTAAAACCTATACTTTCTGTATATTAATTCTATACCTTTTCATTGTCTGTTAGTGTCCTTAATTCCTGACTAATGGAAAGTGTACTGCAATTTGTAAATGTGCACTGTAATCTGTAAACTAATTAACAATTTAAGGGTGCCCTGTTATGCCTTGAGTGCATTGAATAACTATCACTACCTATTATTTAAATAATAAGACTGTTAAAAATAATTCTATTACTTTGCCTTTAACTAATAACTGAATAATGTGAAGTATTTTGAGATTTGACTGAAATGTACGATACTGGACAGATAACTGAATATGAATGTCATAGTCTGAAACTTGACTGATATTTACATTAGCATATATTGAGTATTTAAAAATAGCTGTATATATTCTGGAAACTAACTAAACTAAAATAATATCTTTTGCCAGTGTTAACTAAATGCAGATAAAAGCATAACTGAAACTGGTACATGTTATATCCTGAGAACCAAACCATTATTACCTGAACATAGATATACTGAAACTAATAATATTGTACAATTGTCTAAAACATGAGAGCATTTTGACAGTGTTACCTGAACACAAATAAACTGGAATTCATCTGAACACAGATAGACTGAAAACTAATACTGCTATACAATTGTTACTATGAACCTGAAAACATGAGAACATTTTGACAGTGTTACCTGAACACAAATAAACTGGAATCCATCTGAACACAGACTGAAAACAGACATATGTTATTTAACTTTAAACAAACATTGACAAAATAACTGAAACACATACACAGTTGCCAAATTTTCCTCTGCATTGTTCCAGTCACTGATGAAGTAAAGGAAGGCCTGCTTTAATGTTGAAGTGTCCTCTTTGTAGTTACGCCTTTTAAACCTCTTCTTTTTATTTCTTGTTTGATTGTATTTAGTATCAGGTCCTTAAAATAACATTTGCATTTTTGACAATTATAATCTTATAGCATTGTTTATTGCCCTGCATTTATTTACATTTTCTGCATGAAATGTAGCTTTAACAACTATAAAGTGGCAATATTGCTTGCTGTGCTGACTTTATTTACATTTTCTACATTAAAATAAACATACATTTTTCTGCATGAAATAAACATTTCCTGCTAATAAGCTCTTACAAGCCTGTAGACAAACTAATTCTTTACATTAAATTTTAACACAACACTTAATATTGACCTAATGTAATTTTCCAAAAATGGTACTGTCATACTGGGGATGTAACAAGAATTCTGCTGTTATTCTCTTCCCAGGCTGATTGGCTTTATTTAGAAATCCAAACTCCAAAGGCCTGCTACTGACTGCAATTACCTTTGACCTTTTAAATCCCGACAGCATGAAAACTGTCATGAGTAATGAAATGTATTGTCTGCCATCCTTTATAACCTGGAATAAAGTCAAATACACCAGCTGATTTGGTGCTGAACTATTATAACCTTTATACATATTTTGAAAATCTGCTATGTTACTGGCAACATTAACCTGAGCTACAGCATGCTTTTGATTATTCTTTGGGCTCAAACTTTGTACACTACTTACATCATTTGCCCAGTCATTAACCATAGTGGGCTCCCTTGTATTTGAAAAGCTAACAATATTTAAATCAGTAACATGTTTAGCAGTATAGGAAACAAGTGGAACTAAGTCATTAATACCAGCTTTTACATGCTTGTGTTTTCATGTTTAGTGTTTAGGACACTGTTACAAAAAAAATAAATAAATAACTGCTGGGATTGGTGGAGTCTGTTTTACTGCTGCAATATTAGTATTTACAAGAAAAATTTTATTACTGGCATCTGATGCTTGCAAAATCTGTTTCTGTCTCACCACTAAATGAATAGCTTTCCTTAAAATTTTGGCTCTAGCAATTGCATTTAACTTGATAGTTGTATCAAGTTTCTGAACTTATTTTAAATGAAAATCAAAGTAATAATAATTTAGCTACAGACCTATAATGTCCATAAGTTCAGATGTATTGCCTTAACTTAAGACAGTAGGACTAATTGTACATCCAGCTTCTCTAGAGGTGAAAGAAATGTATCTCATGAATGTTGTCCATTGCACTCTCTTCCAGTTTGCTCTACTGTGTCTTAAATTAACTACCAAATGATTGTCATATACTACCATTTGTGTAGCCTGCATTTTACTAATATTTAATGTATTGTCTGTTAACTACAAAAATGTTGTCTCTTGGAGCTTTAGTCCTGGGCCTCCACTGAAAATGGACTTATATCCAGTCAGATTCTCCCGGTTAACAAATGTAAAATAAAATAAAAAAATAAATAAATAATGTAACACTGTGTATTTTTGCATCTATATATAATCAGTATTAACTGTTGAACTTTTTACATTTTGTCACGTGACCCTTAGATTTTAACATACTGTTCAGTGAGTGAAACCCCACACAATGTCTCACCATAACTGTTTTTTTAGCTGACGTCATTTAACTTTCCATTAGTACTGAATGCTGCAAGAATGTGTTCTACAGTTTTTTTTATAAATAGTAAAACTGTAATGCATTAAATGGATAGTACTGTCTTTAATTCAGCTTGCTTGGCTAGCTGTAATCTGAACTGAGGTACTTGGCAAACTGTCATCTCCGTACAAAACATATACAGTCTTAAACTGATTACATAATGTACTCTTGCATACATAGGATCTGAATTTTTAACTGCGGTGTCACTTTTACAATGTAGAATTGACTTTAAATTTTACATTCTGTAAACTAGCAAACATTATTTTGTCTCTGTCTATATTACAATATTCTTTATGCACTTAACTAATGACTGCTAAACAAAACAGTAATACAAACAAATTATTTGCCAAACTGTAAATGCAAACCCTTTATTCTGCTAATTAATTTGACTGTTAGTCCTGATATACCTTAGCAGATATAGAGGCATATGGTTACCCTTTTTTCTTAACTGACCACACCCAATATGTCTTTCTGAACACTTCAGCTGTGTCAGCTGAACTGGAATTTATTTTATCTTTAACCCATAAATCTGCATGTTTCTGTCATAATCAATTGTTTAAAATCTGTACATTTGCACATATCTCTTTACTGAAGTCTAAACCAGTATATACAGAGATGTTACACTTTGAACTGTTAGTTGCCATAATCTTTGGCCTTTTAAATTCTGACAAGTCCACACTTGTATCTTTTATATGTGCAACTAAAATTGATTTGTCTGTAAACAATGAAATAACCTTAAACAATGATAGATTAATGCTCTGATCTTTACAGATAGCTATGGAATGTATTGCTTTACTTAGCACTGAAGTCTGTTCTTCAGTTACAAAATCTGCAGTTTGATTCCTCTTATCTCTGTCCAGTGCAAACATTGCATGGGATTTTGAAAATAAGAAACTAAATGAAGTAATGTGAGCTTGAGACATTGCTTGCATGTAATGTATGCAGATTGTGTTGACATTTGTAATACTGTAACATACTTCTTTATTCTGAATTGTATGTATTATATTCTGATTATCTGTACATGAAACTATATTACAACTGAAATTATTATATTGAATTTCATTTGCTGAAGCATGTACGTTCAAACTGGAGACCATACTGACTTTTGAGTCATTAGCCTGCTTCTGTGATTTAAACCTTTTGAATTTAGACATATTTAACATTTTTGAACTAATAACCTTTAACTTTAAAAAAACATTTTTAAACTTAAATCAAAAATTTACTGCCATTTTAACTGTAGCAGTATTATTTGATGTTTACATGTAAAAAAACTTTAAGTAATTTAAACTTTTTTGAACTGTTAACTAAAAGGTGCATATAAAGTCTTACATAACTTTATGGCTTGGAAGAAATTTGAGCCATCGTCTGTAGCTTATTAACCTTTTCCTTGCTTCTTGACTTTATGATGTCACTCTGGAAACATGAAAGTCTGTTGAGATATCTCTTAACTGGATAATGTCTTTATGTTTCAAAGGAACACTGCTTTGATTCAATATTAGTCTGTTGAAGTTGTTTGAGGCTTTTCTAAAGTAAACACTGGTGCTGTGCAATTTTGTTGTCCATTTTTTTTTGCATGAAGCAATGCTGTCTTAATGAGAAACTGCCATGCCATAATTTTTAGATTATTCTGTTTAGAGTTTATAGCTCTATTTATGGAAAAAAACCACCGGTATGCTGCTGAAAAGTCTGTTATGAAACAGTTGTCACTTTAAACTGTTACTAAAACTTTGAAGTTATTGCTGTAAAACTGTACTTGAAAAAATTACTTACTGCAGCTGTTTTTGTTGAAGTTTGAATGAAACACGGAGTGCTGCACTTTCAAAGTTAAAGCCAAAGTAAACTTTATTGTTATTCAGAAATTACACAAGTTCAAAAACTGAATGAAATTCCATATCTCCAGACTCAATGTGCAGACAACATACAGACTATTTTCACAGACATTTACACATGTAACATCTGGCTATTACATCACAGACATGCAGGTAGACAGACTAATATTGCACATCATTAGAAACACATTTTAACACTTTTTGAACTGAACACTTACTTGCATGAGACTTTAGTATTGCACAGGTACTTGGTTAAGACATTGCATTGATCCTTGCACAGAAAAAGACATTGAGTATTGCACTGTGAACATTAGAGCATTGCACTATGGTTAATTATGGATTTGCATGTATTGCACTGAAAGAAGAGATATTTTACTGCATTGCTACTGCCCTAGATGGCCTATAAGTTACAATCATGGTGAATATTGCACTATTAAGTGAGACTGGTAAACCAGGTTCTTACACAAATTGAGACAGTTTCTACTGCCCCAGTTGGACATCATGGAGTGTAGTGGTTATTAGAGTTCCACAGCCTGATGACATTAGGGAAGAAGCTGTTCTAGTGAATCTCGTAGTTCTGCAACGTATGCTCCGGAAGCTCTTTCCAGATGATAGACGCAGGAACAGTCTGTAAGCAGGGTGAGTGCAGTCTTTAATTATTCCTCTGGACCTGCTGATACATCTAGATAAGTACAAGTCATGGATAGGTGGTAAGGTGGTCTTAATGATCCTCTCGACTGTCTTCACAACTCTCTGGAGGGATTTGCATTCAGAGGCAGCTTCCATATCATACTACAAGGTTGTTTGTCAGGATGCTTTTTATCGTACCTCTGTAGAAGGTAGTGAGAACTGCCAATGGGAGATTCGCTGTCCTCAGCCTTCTTAAAAAGTGCAGCCTCTGGTATGCTTTCTTGACTATGGCATTTGTATTTGTTTTCCAAGACAAGTACTCATCGATGTGCACTCCCAGAAACTTTGTGCTTCTCACTCTTTCAACTGTTTCCCCATTGATGGTGAGGGAGGAATGTTCCTTGCAATTTTTCCTGTAGTCCACAATTATCTCTTTTGTCTTATTCACATTTAGTGCTAAGTTGTTATTTCCACACCAGGTAATGAGTTGTTCCACCTCATCTCTATATGCTGTTTCAAACAAAACAGTGTTAAAACACTTGCTGAAAACAGTGTTATTGTATAATCTGTAGAACACATGAAGATGAACAAAACACTGCTATTCTGTAGAGTTTTGTAGAACACAAGTATTGTAACCAAGTCTGGAAATGAACAATACCTTTACTGAAAGGGTAGTGTACTCTCCCAAGTGCTGCTGCAGTACTTTTGATGTATAAACAGTTACTGTGAACTTAAGAAAATGTGCTGTACTGGAAACTGGATGTGAAAAGATTCAGCTGCTTGCTGGGTTACGAGAAGTATATATATCTCTTTCTAGACAGCAGGCTTGTATGGGCACCATTGTAAGATTTGATAATGCTGTACTGTACTGTAATTATCTGGAAACAGTGTATGCAGTGAAACTGAGAAGCAAAAGTCTTTACCCAAGCTTGTGCTGAATAGTTGTCAGTCTCTCCCTTACGGACTATGTCTTGATATCTTTTGAGAATGAATTCGCCAAACACTGTAGTTCATTTAATAAGGTTTTATTAGATGTTCACAATATCTGAATACTGTCTCCATTAACAGTACTGATGAACAATTCAAGTTGCTGTACATCATATTCTGATTGTCCTGAACAACGTAAACTGACATAGCCTCTAGATGACCGGTTTTCTGTACTCAGGCTTGAGTGTTTGCCATCTTCTCTGAAGTAACAGGTTGAATGAACTTACTAACCTTAACTGCCCTGCTATCCTGAATACAGCATATTATATTGCTTTAGTCTCATAAATTTCCTTATTTACTTTTTTAACCTTGGTCTCAGGCTTTATATGTGCTTCAGTAAGGAACATTCTGAAGCTGATCTTTTCCTTGAGAAAAGAACATTCTGTCTGCACACTTTATACTTATCTTTCCTTTTTAATAAACTGTCTTTTCATGCTTGACCAGCAGGGTTATTTTCCTTTTAGCTTAACTGTCTTTTATGCATAAATGAAACACAATTTATTTTACCCTTTAACCTGTCTAATGTCTAATAACTATTTTAAAATGGAAATCCCTAATCTAACACATGCACACACTATATATATATATATATTTTTTTTTTTTTTTTAATATGACACATTCTAAGAAAGGAATGTTAAGGCCAGTCAATTAAAAATTGCAATACATGTATTACAAACAATGGGTCTTGTTTTACAAATATACAGAATGTTTGATGATAGGAGCAGTTGCTATTGGCACATCTACCAGAAATTGTGACTGGTAGTCTATTAATCTGTGGAAGAGCTCTAGCATGGTTAAGTAATGAATACTAAAGTGACTCGGTAATACAGTCTTGGTCCTACAATTTGAAGTGCAGTTGGCTTCCATATGGGAGATGTGGCTATTGGTTAGTCATTCTTTTTTTTTTGCTTTCCTTCCTACAGCCTCTTTTTTATACTTGGAAAAAAAACATTCCTCTTCAGTAGAGGCCACTGCTTGATGATGTGTCACCACTAACACATGATGTCTATTGTTTTCTAGTTTGTGATTCATATTTTTTCTTAGGTTACAGTTTCAGTATGTCTGTAGAATTTTTTTGCTTGCCACAGGATTTCTCACCCAAATAAGCTAGGAGTAGAGAATCTATTATGACAGTTAAGAATCAGATCTTACCATAAATACAGTATCCCATCCACTATTACAATGCTGGTTACACTGGCTTCACCAAGAGCACTTCTTGTTAGTTAATTGAGAATTTTCCATTGACATCATTGGTTGTCATCAAGTCATCCAGCTTTAACATCCAAACACAAGGCATGGAATGATAACTGACATTTATACCTGTATCTTGGTATCCTTTCATAGTTGTTGGTCAGCAGTACAGGCCACAGCAGTTTCTTATGTAGAGATCAGCACACTGGATTTTGAGGACAGTTTCATATTGTACTTCTGCTGTTGGAGAGGAGTGGTTACCAACAAGGCTCAGTTATCCAGAGCTGCTCATCGTTTGGCAACAGTGCCAGAGGGTTTGAGAGAATTTCCTTGCGTATGAAGCCATCCTTGGCAAAAAAATGAAAGTAAGTATTATTTTGCATGTGTTGCTTGTTTTCGTCACATTATCAAAAGATGTCTGTGCTATTTATTGTTTTCCTGCACTTGTTTAGAGTTTTAAGTTCCATTTTTCCACTGCTGTAAGGGCAGCTATTCTGCATTTGTAGTTATCTACTGTTTTCATTGCTTTTAGATACCTGTTTTTGTGGTTCCCTGACACTCAGGCTGCAAGCCAGCCATTTTGCATTAAGAAGGTCAAAGTTTGCACTCTTGTGGCAGGATTGGTCTGATTTCATCTATCTAAGCTGATAATTGCTGGTAAACCGCTTATTGTGTGCTTCCCTAATTAGCCTGTTTGCATGCCTAATTTAAAATAAAACTTGTTTTTTTTCTGCTTGTATATAAGCCTCACATGTGCACAAGTCTTGGTTATCCAAAGCTGCTCATCATTTGGCAGTGACACCAGAGAGTTTGAGAGATTTTGCTTACATCTGAAGCCACCCTTGGCAAGAAAAACAAAATGAAGTATTATTTTGCACTTGTATTGCTTGTTTTAATTGCATTCTCAAAGATTTCTGGGGTATTTATTGTTTTCCTGCACTTGCTTTGAGTTTTAAGTTGCATTTTTCCACTGCTTTAAGGGCTGCTGTTTCACATTTGTAGTACTCTGAATACACTATCTACTGCTTTCAATGCTTTTAGGCATATGTTTTTGTGGTTCCCTAACATCTGGGCACCAATCCAGTCATTTTACAATAAGAGGGCCAAAGTCTGCACTCTTGTGGCAGGAAAGGGCTGATTTCACCTATCTGAACTATGAATTGCTGGTGGAAAGCTTATTGTGTGCTTACCTGATTGGGCTATGGGCATACCTAGTCTAAAACATGCTTTTCTCTGCTTGTATTTAAAACTCGCATTTGCCTGACACCTTCATTCCACAGGAGATGATGGTGCCCTTTATATAAGCAATCACTAGAAGTTTTACTTTCCCTATAAAAACTACCTCTGAAATTTTCCACAGTCCTGCATTACTCAAGGAGCAACTAGTTTGCATGCTGAGCAACATTGCTGCATTTAGTTACTGGAAGATTACATTATTACAACTCTCAAAACTATCACTGCTCAAAGAGCAACTGGTTTGTGAGCTGGGCAGCATCACCAGATAGGTTAGCTGTAGATTACACTAAGTAAGCACCCATCCCTCATCTGGTTGCAAACAGCCCCCCCCCCCCCATTTTTTTCCCTTGTAAAGCACATATTAAGGACCTGTAACCATGGATAGGCACTTTCCTGCTGTCTCTGCATATAGCTTAGTGGACATGGGAATCCTGAAGCAATGTTGCAATTGCCTTATGTACACGAGGAATCACTAAATTCTGAAACAGATGAACATGGGTCTATATTATATGTCCAAAGATTTCTAACTTCGAACACCATATGATTGACACCATATGGTCGAAGTTAGAAAACGTCGAACATACATTAAAAAAAAAAAACAAACCCAAAACTAACTGTTGTAGGTAGGGGCAAGCCCCCCTGCACCCCTCACCCCCCGCTCTTTAAATATACCAACTCCGAGACCACACTATAATGCGGTAAAGAGAAGATTTCCCTATACTGCACTGTAGTGCGATCTCAGAGTTGGTATATTTAAAGAGTGGGGCATGTGGGGGGGTGCAGGGGGGCTTGCCCCCCTGCTTTAACCCATCACTTTCATTTTTTATTTATTTATTTTTTAAATGTTTGAAGTTTTCTTCGACCATATGGTGTCACTCATATGGTATTCGAAGTTAGAAATCTTCAGACATATAATATAGACCCACGAATACAATATGTGAGAGATATAGTTTCACAATGTCACTGGAGGCAAGACTGTCACATATAGACACAAAAAATGGCAAATAGGCTGTCAGTGACTCACATAACACTCACAGCACTTACAAAGGATCAGACATATAGACCCACATATGCAGATGTGCTCACATGTAACTTACCCAAACACCAAAGACCTCTAACAGTCCTCAGAAACTCCACATGCATACAAACAAGACAACTCCCACCACAACATATAAAACTAAACTGCATTGTGTTTCAACTACCAAGCCATAAGGCTTGACACTACACAACCCAATATTTTGGTCATAGGAGATGCCTTTGTGAGACACACGGATGTCCCTCTCACCAGGCTGGATAAGTATAAGGTTACGGTTAGTTATTTGTCAGGGGAAAGAGTTCACCTGATCATGCAAGCACTCAGGTCACTAAACCCCAAGTATCATTATGATCCATGTGGGTGTAAATGACCTGCAACATATCTTACTAGTCTATATGAACAGAGACATGATTGAGCTCTCAGAATATGTGTCACAGGCAGGTATGAGCCTCACAATGAGAAGCATTTTACCTTCTCTAAAGATGATTTCACACTACCAACAGAAAGTGATAGACTTTAATAATTGACTTAGCTATTGGTGCCATTACAACTGTGTCCAATATTTGTCAGCTTGGAAAACATGATTGACATGCCATGCTGCTTTGTCAGGGATGGCTTTCACCTGTCACCACTACACTTTCAGATGCTGACCAAAACATTATCCACCCCTATAGTTCCTTTTTTAGGCATTGCCAAACAGACAAACCATCCAACATAGCAAACTCTACTCAGGATAAGTTTAAGGCATTATTGATCAATGCTAGGAGTCTGAACAAGAAACTACACTCCCTAAAAGCACTCCTCACCATGGAGAATGCTGACTTCTGTGTAGTTACTGAAATGTGGTTGAAAGCCATGGAAAGCACCCCAGCACTGCATGGCTGTAATGCCATTCATACGCTCCGATCACTCACTGCACATGAAAGGGCAAAAGGTGGAGGTGTATTCATCTACATAAAAGATAAGCACACCTCAGGACTTGTCAAACAAAATGACATGCTTGAGCTACTCCATGTTCAACTAACCATAGCAAAAATCCATTAGCATATCCTTGCTAGCTACAGGTCCCCAACGATGAACCAGGAAACCCATACATCATACCTGAATTTACTAGAATCACTTACTTTTCAGCCCAATATCATGCTCATGGGTGATTTCAACTACCTTTCCATTAATTGTTAAGCTCACACAATCACTAGCTTGCAGGCTCAAAGATTTCTAGACTTTGTCAATGCAAGTGCCCTGGAGCAGCTAGTCTGTACTCCCAATAGGAGTACAAATATTCTAGACCTAGTACTCACAAAGTATAAAGTCCTCACTGGTTATATCAGAGCACAAAGCAGTCTCCTTTAAAATAAATGTAAAACTAGAATCCTCAAATAACCCCAAAACCTTTAAGAACTTTTCTAATGCAAACCACCTCCTATTAAGTGATGGCATAGCTAGTTTCCAAGCTCCCCAATCCCAGAAAACAGAGAAGCCTATGTGGAGGCATACATAAACATCCTGTGTGACCATGTAAGCAACTATGTAGAGACTGCATTACCAGACTGAAATAAGCCTAAGACATGTATAAAGTAATATCAGCTGCAAATAGAACCAGCCTTTCTTGGTTACCATATCATACCAACCATATCCTTGAATTTCTGAGTCCCTTATTTTGTTTGCCAATAGGTCTAAATATAATGTAAATAAAAGGGGAAAAGGACACACTTGCCTGGTTCCTTGCTCAAGCAGAAATTATCAGAGAGGACTCCACCCACTTTAATTTTCACCTCAGATTCCTCATATAGCCTCCTAATCAACCTTGTAATTTTTTCAGGAAATGCAAATGCTTCATTGTCCTGTTCATAAAGTCCCAACTTACTCTGTCAAATGATTTCTCTACACCAAGACCCACCAAGAGCAATGGTATTTTCTTACATTCTGCTTCCTTCTGGATCATCAGTGTTCTGTTAATGTGGTCAAATATTTGCTTCCCCTCCACAAAATCACATTGATCCATATCTATCAATTATGGCATTACTTTTACCATTCTTTTAGCCATTATAGATATGGACACTTTATAATCATGGTTTATTATTGAAAGGGGCTTGTATGAAGCTGAATTTGATGATGATGGATGGATCTGATGGATCTTTACTCCCTTTACGTATTACAGCTACCACTGCTTTCTTCCAGGATGTTGGTACTTATCCTCCTCTTAAAATACTGTTAAACAAAACCTTCTAGATATTTGTCATTTTTTTCCTTCTAGTTTCCAAATTTCCACAGGAATACCATCTATTCCTGGGGCCTTTCCTGTAGATTGGTTTTACATCACAATTTTTATCTCATCTCCTCCTATCCTAACCATTATTAATAGTAATTGAGTCTCATCTACCTGTAACCTTGGCATATTTAATTTTTCCATAACAATTTCCATTTGTATCTTTTCTTGATTTCCATATTTCCCTGCTTTATACAGACTTTCATAGAATTTCCAAAATATTTCTAATACCGCTACAGGATCTCTTGTTACCTTTCTTGTTATAGTTTCATAGGTGTGTACTAGGCTAATGTCCCTGAAGCCTTTACAAGCCTAGCCCATAGGATTACACTGGCATTGTGCCACCCATCCTTAGTTCCCAGTGCCTCTGTCAAGTAGAGTCACTGGAGTGATCCCCGGGGTGAATTTTCTATTTCCCATCCACTCATCAAGATTTCTCTTGAAGAGGGCCAGTGAGGCGCTCTGCTTAACATGTATGGGAAGTCTATTCCATAGCATGGGCAGCCTCTGTGTTACAAACCTGTCCCTCCAGCTTGTTTTGTTGATTGTGGTAATGAGGTTGAGGTCTCTGGAGCATGTAGTGTGGAGGGATTGGGATTTCTTTAGCTGTAGCATTTCTAACAGAGCTGGGTTAGACATCGCTTTGTAAGTCAAGTAGAGATTGCCTCTAAGTAGGTGATATGAGACAGAGAATAGTTGGAGTTTTTTGAGTCTGTCCATATAGGACAATTATTTAAGGCCTAGGATCCTCTTTATGAGGTACTTCTGCGGTCTCTCCAGTTGTTCCAGGTGTCTAGTGAGGTACATGCCAAATGGGGCATTGTACTCGATGATTGGCCTAATGAGGGAAGAGTAGAGGGAGACAATGACCTCTTTCTTCCTTGTTTCAAAACCCTTAGTAATGAGATATGCCACATACAAGGACTTTCTGACCACAGTGGCAATGTTGTGGTCAAAGGAGAGGTTGCTGTCAACCTGTGTTCCCAGATCTCTTATAACGTATTCAGTGAACTGCCATTGATGTGGTAATTCATGGGAACCTGTTTTTTCTCAAAGGGGATGATGACACATTTCTTGGCATTGAGCTTAAGGCCATGGTTCTGACACCAGTCATTGGGCTCAGTGAGGCCTTTCTGTAGGATGTCAACATCACTTGGGGAGTTCATGGTGGCACCCAACTTACAATCATTTGCGAACTTTGTCAGCCAGAGTCCCTTCATGTTGGCCAGGACTTCAGAGAATTATATACCAAACAGGAGAGGACCCATGACTGAACCCTGTGGGACTCCACTTGTGACTGGTCGGCAGTCTGGCTTGGAGTCAAATACTTTCATACTGCGGATTCTATCTGTGAGCCAGTTTGCAAACCGCCTAATGATATAGGGGTTGATGCCTAGCTTAGTGAGTTTTTCTATGATTCCTGAGTGGGGAATGGTATCAAAGGCCTTGGCCAGATCAAGGTAGGCTGTATGAACCACCTTGCCTTCATCCACAGCTCTGGTGACTGACTCAAAGAAATCGACTAGGTTGAGCAGACATAATCTACCCTTCATAAAACTAAACTGTGTGGGATCCAGAGTTTGAAGATTCCCTATATCCTTGTTTATTAGGTCCATAATGATGTGTTCCATAGCTTTGCATATCAGACTCATCAGGCTAATGATAGTTCCCAGGGTCTGTAGTCACTCCTCCTTTGTGGAGAGGGATGACTAGCAGTGAGCCATTCAGTAGGGACAAAGCCTGAGGTGAAGCTGTGATTGAACAAAGCACATAGGTGAGATGCCAGTTCACTCTGTAGTTCATGTAGAACACAGCTAGGGATATTGTCAGGTCTCATAGAAGCTGCATTTTTGGCCTTGGACAGTGCTGTTGTAACCTGTGCAGCAGTAATACTGGGTGCCTGGCAATCTACTGGTATTGTGATTGGTCCTTTGGTGGGGGAGAGAGAGGTAAAGTTGGCATTGAATCTGTCAGCCAGTATATTGGCAATATCTGTTGGCTTGGTATAGGAGGTGCCATTGTGCAATAGCTCTGAGAAAATCTGGGTATTGCCCTGGAGATTCTTTACATAACTATAGAAGGCCTTGTGGTTGTCTTTACTATCTGCTGCAATTCTGTTTTCATAGCTATCTTTAGAGGATTTGATGAGGGATCTCAACTTTTTGTTGAGGCTGATAAGGGAATATTTCCAGTGTTGGGACTTCACCTTATTCTGCATCAGTTTCCTCCTTCTGTTGTAGAGTTTGTTTATGGCAGGGGAACACCATATTGGCTTCCTTTTTTTGGAGGAGAGCGTCTTGGTTCTATTGGGTATGGCGAGATCCATGCATTTGTGTACGTGTTCATACGGGGCATTAGTGTATGATTCAGCGGTCATGCAGCTGTTCTCCAATTGCATGGGTGCTGTGAAGTTAGCCACCTCTGTTTTTAGGAGCACAAAGTTAACTTTGGAGAAGTTTTTCATGGTGATTACCTTTGTGGGGGGATGTGGATTTCCAATGTGATTAGTTTGTGGACGGATCTAACCAGGGAGGAGTTGACTATTGGTATAGAGCAATGGTCACCCATGTTAGTAATGACCAGGTCAAGGATGTTGCTACCTCTAGTGGGGGTAAGAATGAGCTGGTCCAGGGCATTGGAATTAATAATTTCCAAAAAATGATGGGCAAGTGAATTGGTACATGAGTAGTTTTCCCAGTTAATGGAGGGGTAGTTGAAGTCGCCCAGTATGAGAGTGTTAGGTTGGACCCTGATATTCTCCAGGGTGCTTAGGATTGTGTAGTGTGAGTCTTGGGACATGGTTGTGGACCTATAGCAGGCTACGACCTGAATCACTGTCTTCCCCAATGTTAGCTGCACCTGAAGTATCTCTGATGTGTTATGTTGAGCTACCAGTCTAAAGGTGTGCACATCCTTTATGAATATGGAAACACCACCTTCTTTGGAGCTTCAGTTCATGTTCTGTGGCCAAAAGGTGTGGACTTAGTTATAGCCTGGTAGTGCAGGGGTGCTTTCTGCTGCCTTGAACCAGGTTTCTGTTACAGCACAAATGTCTATGTTCTCCATTTCAAGGAGTGCTTCTCCCTAAGCTTGGTGACATCCCTTCTACTTTCTGTTGCCTGAGTCATTTTGCTAAAAGTTTTTTGTGCTCTAGTGTTATTATCAAAAAAAAAAAACAGTTGCTTAACAGTAGTCTTTCTAAATTAATGTATATTATTGAGGTAATCCCTTATTTTCTGCTTAGCATTCTGCAATTGATCCTCTTCTTTTTCTGTGAGATTTCCCCTGTTCTGCAGTACTTTAACATTTGTCAGTCCCTCTAAATAATTCTTGTTACTTATTAATGGCTCCCTTTCTTTTATTTCCACCCTATTTTTAAACCCCACCTTAATTTTATCCAACTCCCTAGCTATATTTTCAGAAGTAATTTCTGTCCTCGAATAGTTCCACTAATCTCCACTACCCATTCCTTAAATTCCTCTCTTTTCAACAAATAGGTGGGAAAGTGCCAGTGTCTCATTTTAATTTCATTACCCTGTGTTTTTATTTTAGTTATTATTGGCACATGATCCTTTGAAATGTAAATTCTGTCTAGCCTAGGCCAGGTTTTATATCTTGGGGAATAATAAGTAAATTCACTCCAACTCCTATTATTGAATTTACATGCCAAATATTTTCATAAATTTCTTCAAAAATCTACCCGTCTTTGTTATACTTTCCATTCTGGGCCCCCCAGACACATCTTTACTGCTGCAAATCAAATTCCAGTCCTCACCTATAAATAATATTTCTTGCTAAATACTGATTATTTCTGCCAACATTTTCTTAAGCTCCATTATAGCAGTTTTAGGTGGAATATAAATACATTCTTTCCAAATGTGGCTCCTGTAACATAGTTATGTGCACTCTACATTTTATTATAGTTCTCTTTTATTTCTTTTTTTGTATTTATCTTTGAGACCATTGACATTTAAGGACATTACAGAAATCATCATTGTATTAAAAAGTTATTATTTCTACCTCTTATGTATAACACCTTTTTGTTAAATGTTTAGTTCCATCTTTTCTGATACATGTGTACACTGTTTGGCAGGTTGAATTTTTATGTAGTTTCTTGTCATATCCATTTGAGCCTATGTCACATCTTACAAAACTTTTTGTTTTATTGAAAGCCATCAAAAAAAAAATACCCCCAAAACCTATTAATTTAATACTAACACACAAAACTATGTATATCTTCAAATACTGACGTTTTACCCTCCTAATAGGAATAAATGCCCCAAACTGACAGCTGGACTTACAGACTTGAATTAACCTAAAAGAAAGGTTATCCATGCCAAGCTGCATGGTGCAGCCTGTGCTTCTACTAAGTGCTAACTGGTTTTATCTTATCTTTATAGCTATCTCAGCTGGGAAACCCCCTGAATGCTTTCAGGGAACATTATCTCCTAGCCAGTTTCTCTTTTCTTTTTCCCACAGCTAATATGTTCATAGGTGTGTACTAGGCTAATGGCCCGGGAACCTTTACAAGCATAGCTCAAAAATAATTGCCCAGGCACCGTGCCACCTGATGTTAGTTCATAGTGCCCATATCCAGTAGTGTAACTGGAATAATCCCTGGAGTGAACTTTCTGTTACCCACCTACTCATCAAGATTTCTCTTGAAGAGGGCCAGTGAGGTGCTCTGCTTGACATGAAAGGGAAGCTTATTCCAGAGTATGGGCAGTCTTTGGGAGATGAACCTGTCCCTCCAGCATGTTCTATTAATTGTGGTAACGAGGTTGTGATCTCTGGAGTGTGTGGCTGGAGGGATTAGGATTTCTTTAGGTGTAGCATTTCAAGTAGGGCTGGGTCAGACATGGGCTTTTGTAAGTCAAGCATAGATCACCTCTAAGTAAACAATAAGAGACTGAGAACAGCTGAAGTTTATTGAGTCTGCCCATATAGGACATGTGTTTAAGGCCTAGGATTCTTTTTGTGAGGTACTTTTGTGGCCTCTCCAGCTGTTGTAGGTGTCTGGTCAGGTACATGCCAAATGGGGCATTATATTCAATGATTAGTCTAATGAGGGATGAGTAGAGAGGGATGATGACCTCTTTCTTTCTGGATGCAAAACATTTGTTTGTAAGATGTGTTACGTAGAAGGACTTTCTGACCATAATGGCAATGTGATGGTTGAAGGTGAGCTGGCTGCCGACCTAGGTGCCCAGATCTTTTAGGGTCCTTTCAGTGTTCAGTGGGCTCCCACCAATGTGGCAATTCATGGGAACTGAGTTTTTCCAAAGGGGATGATAATGCATTTTTTGGCGTTAAGCTTCAGGCCATGGTTCCGACACCAGTCATTGGTCTCAGAGAAGCCCTTTTGTAGGATGTCTGCATTACTTGGGGAGTTAATAATGACTCCTAGCTTGCAGTCATCAGTGAACTTGGTCAGCCAGAGTCTTTCTATGTTGGCCTGGACTTCTGAGAAGTAGATGCCAAACAGGAGAGGGCGCAGGACCAAGGCCTGTGGGACTCCACTCGTGACTGATCAAAAGTCTGACATGGAATCCAAAACTTTCACTCTATGGGTCCTGTCTGTGAGCCAATTTGCAACCCACCTAGTGATGTAAGGATTGATGCCTACTTTGATGAGTTTATCTATGATACCTGAGTGGGGAATGGTATCAAAGGCCTTGGCCAGGTCAAGGTAGGCTGTATGCACTGCCTTACCCTCATCCACAGCCTTGGTGTTTGACTCGAAGAAGTTAACCAGGTTCAGCAGGCAGGATCTCCCCTTGACAAAGCCAAACAAATCACTCTCTACCAGACTGTAACCAATTTCTCTTTATCAGATTGTCTTCGTGGAGACATGAGAACCAGACAGCCAATTTCTCATTATCAGATTGGATTCCATGGAGACATGAGAACCCGTCAATTTATGTTTATCAGATTGTTTCCATGGAGACCTGAGGGCAAGATACAGGATTGCTACTAAGCATACATTAATTTGCTGGAAGAAAAGCCTGATAATATTTTTTTCATTTACTTGCTTTCTCTTAAAACTTGTTACTAAATCAATCTAAGTTCCTTAATCTAGTCATTCCCCTATGCAAGAATGAGAAAAATCATATTCATTTTTTTTCTTCTGACATGCTGTTTTAACCAGGCTTTTTTTTTACTTTGCAGTGCCTACATTTCTTAAAATTGAACAAGAAGAAAGAGAGAAGAGAGAAATAAAGGAAAAAAAGAACAGCAACACCTATTCACAGTCCATATTACACTTTCCTTTATAGCATGCAATGAAAACCATAAACCACAAAATAGTACTGTTAAGAAAAAAATGTTTACTTTACTTAGAGTTAACTTTCTCTCCTCTTTTCCCCTCCCCACAGCATTTTTCCAAACATTAATGACATGAAGTAGATCTTACTTTACAGTCCTCCACAAGTCCAACAAATTCTGAAAAAGTCCAATATTCCACATTTTCTTGTTCTGTCATATTTCACAAATATAATTATTGCATTGTAATTCTACATTGTTACTGTTTATTTATTACTCTTCCATCTCCATCTCACAAATCCTGTCTCTGCTTAATTTTCAACATACTCGATTCTTTTTGTCAACTCACATGTTCCCTTCCTTCGCACTAACATTTTCCTTTGGAACATTAGAAAAGGTTTCACAGGTACAGTCTCTCTGTGGTCTTTATTACCAGAAGAACAAGAAGCAGAATCTCCTTCCATTTCACAGCTCACACTGTTCAACACACTTTTGTATTTCCTCCTTAGCATGTACTTCATCAAAAAATGATTTTGTCCCTCCAGGGAAGAATACCTTGAAGACAGTTGGGTACAGCAGTTTGAATCTCACACCTGTGTCTTGACATTCCCTGTATATTGGAATGCATTTGCTTCTCTTCTGCTTGGTGTACAATGAGTAATCATTCTTCACACTCTGCTGTTTTTCACTTTTAGTATTTTGTCCTTCTGCCACATTTTTGTCAGAATCAAATCCTTCTTCAGATAGGATTGCATCTTTACTATTAAAGGTCTAGGTTACTTTCTCATAGCCAGGTTTGGAGCATACACACAATGTGCCCTTTCAACTAGCAACTCCTGCTGTGGAGTACCAGTCCACTTGCTTATTTGTGCTTTCATAACACTAATACAGTCTGTTTTTCCCAGCTTCTCTGGAATTGCCGAACATCTTAGGTTTTCCCTACATGCTCTGTCCTCTAATTCTATTATTTTTTGAACCATCTCTTCCTGAGCAGTCTCATATTCAGCCAGCCTTTTCTTCATTTCAACCTCTGATTTTTGCAGCTTTATCACCTCATCTGAATATCTGTTTAAAGATTCTTCCATTTTTTCCACCCTTTTATTGTTTATATGATATAATCCATCAGAATCATTTATTTTAACAAGGTCTATGTGCAGTTGTCTTATATCTTCCTATAGGTTACTGGAAGTCATGTCTGGAGTTGCATTGCTTTTTGTGAACAGCTGCAGAACTTTCTCCAGTCAGTGTTTCTTCCTCACTTTTTGTAGCTGATATTTTGCAGGTGCTTTGTATTTTCTTTTTTCCTGGCATCCAGATAGTACACTTACTACCTAGTTACTGAACTTTACCCATAAACACAAAAGTCTACTGGCCTTCTCTGCTGAGTTTCTGTTTTCAAACTGGAAGAGCTAGAGTTAAGTTGTTTCTCAATGTGCAGCTATCTTGGAAGTCTCTATCTGAATCTAACTTTAGTGCAGCTTGAAGACCAGTCTTTGTGTGTGCAAGAATGGTACAGTCATCACCATTCTGTAGGTCAATAGCAGCTTCCTTACACTGTTTGAAATGCATATGTCCAAGAATATCGGTTCTTCCACCCATTCTTTATTATATGTCAGCTGCAATGAGAAAACTCATGATTAAGATGCTGTGGTGATAGAAAAAGTCTGTGGTAATGACACATCCCTGCTTGAAGCAACTGTGGATTCTCTTTGGGTCTTTTCTTAGAATATAAACCTTCATTAAGATAACACCTTGCCCAGTAGCCAACATTGAAGTATTGCTAACAGCAAGCTAGAACCCAAGAAGTCAGGATAGGGAATGGCCCAAATCCATAAGGGGGCCGGGGTCTACTTGCCTGAAGTTAAAACCAATGTCAAGGGCCTCTGCCTGACTATGTTTGGAGATTATTAAAAACTAGATGCATTCATTGAATTTTCCCCAAGACCTTAATGCCCTCCAAGAGGTGCTTTCACAGTCAAGTAACTTGTGCCAGCACCATAGTCTAAACCTCAATACTGAAGAAATGAATCATAGTATCCTGTGGGAACTTGGCCACATGTGAAAACTTCTAGTAGCATCAAAATGTAACGCATATGAAGTGAGGGTTTCAGAGTTTAAAAATTCCACACTTTATTATTAAATTAAAATTAAATTGAGGGCTTTCATCTCTCTGGTGGGGACTTCATCAGAATATGCATGTAATCTAACTTTCATTTCTTTTTGTCATGGATTTGCGTATATGTGTGTGTGTGTGTGTGTGTGTCTGTACACATATGCACACACAAACACACACACACACACACACACACACACACACACACACACACACACACATATATATATATATATATATATATATATATATATATAGACACACACACACACACACACACACACACACGCAAACTAATAAAAAGTTCCCATTGGTTACCTATTTCCACATTCAGATATGCAAACCACAATTCTGTCTCACCAACTTAAGCCTTATTTTACCTCACTACAAGATGAGGTTATGTACCTTAAAAATGCTATTAAAAACCTTTGTAAACCATTTATCTTGCAAAACTTAAATTATTTAAAATTGCACACTATTACCAAATGTACATTATTTCTCATGATAATATGTTTTTTTTTTTATCTGCTTGTACAAATTTTTCCCTCAAACATTTACCGCTTGATGTTATGAACAGAGGTTATGGATACACGTTCATTTTTTCCAGGAGGAATTATGGCTGCTAACATAATTTGCCATTGCAATTCCTTGTTGTTTACCATTGTCTTCCAATCACCCCCCTAGGATTTATCTGTACCTCTTCTAAAATATGAAAGAAACATTTCTTAAAATCATGACATTCACTACTATGGAAGTAGAGTGCATTAGTCTCCCTGTGATTTGTAATGTCACATATGTTCAGAAAAATGGGTTCTCAATGCCTGCTCTATTTTTCCAATATAAAAAACTTGTGCACATATCACATAGAGCCAGTTATACAATTCTACTCATTTTACAATTACCATATTTAAACACAATTTTATTTTCATAGCATTATTCAAGACTAGCTCCTGCACTCTAAAAATAAAAGAGCATTGATTGCAAGTTCCACAATCATGGGTACCTTTCTTGGTTGAAGTATGACTACCTTATTTTCTACCTCTGGAAACTTCCATATTGGTAACACACCCCTAAGAGTAGACCCATATTCAGGGATTTGGGAATGCATGTAGACAGTAACCTGGCCTTAGACTATCAGGTGTCTATAGTAGTAAAGAAATCATTCTATGTTGTACAGTTTATAAGTAAGGATATGACGTCTAGGTCAGAAGTCATCATTCCTTTGTACTTGGCCATCATCAGACCAATGATGGTATAGACTGCCTTCTGAAAATATGTACTTAACCAAGCGTATAAAACAGTTGGAATGTCCAACAAGGTTACACACAAAAAGAACACAGGGTGTGACCACTATGCCCTACATGGATCATTTTAAAACCCTATCTCTGTACTTTATATTCTACAGACTGTTGAGAGGCTGTCTATAGCTAGTCTACAAGGCATCCTCAGACCCCACTTTGATGGACCTTCTGCATATCCACAAAACAAGTAACATCATAAATACTGAATCTAAGGATATAATATTTGTCTACAACATAAATATTACATGTTGGAAGGGCAATAATGTGTCTCATTGACCACCTCTTCTGTGGAACAAGCTTCCTATCCATGTGAAGCAGACTTCTTCTCTATCCCAATTCAAGCATAACTTGGACTAATGGATGGGGAATTAGAAATTCATCTCTGGACTGGCACCCAGGTCTGTAATGGAAAGAGGCAGCCTGTAAATACTTGATCACTTAAGCACTAATTGACATATTCTCCTTAAAATAAACTTTGAGTACCAAAACTTGTCAGACATACCTGGGATGCACGGCTAGGCTTAAAAAGGTCTCCTTTGGTCATTAGCCTAGTATACACCTATGAAAGTATGAGCACATTAAAAAAAAAAGTCTTACAATTCATTATGCATAAATGTTCACATACATCTTAAAAAGAATGCCAGACATTTACACACAAAAAAGATGCTGTAGGATCTTTTCTGCTCATAGGCCGGATGGATGGAGAATCACACAACAATGGGGTTCCCTTCAGTGAACTGGATCTTTGTACTGACAATTTCCTACATTTCCAGATAAAATGATAAGATCTATTACTACCATTTATTTTTGTCTTTGTTGCTGATCTCATCTCATCTTACACAACACATTCATTCCTTCATTAAGTGAAGTCGGTAGTAGTGTGGGTAATCTTGGATTTCACTTCTTATTAAATGTTGTCTTGATCAGGGGTATTATTTTAGCCAGTAACACTAATTCAAAAATTAGATACAGTGCTATAGTACAAAAAAATGACTGTTTAGAAATTGAATTCCGTTTTACTAGGCCACAAGTCATCACATATATGGTGAACTCCCATTTTAAAGAGAGTGCAGTCACGATAGGACCAAAAATGTATGTCCATTTACCAAATGACGAAGTGAAATATGTCACCAGCAAAGGTTTGGTGTTGGAAATATCCAACTGTGAAACAGCCTCGCATGTACGGCTGGTGCAAACGGCCAAAAAACCATAAGTTGCAACAAGAAAAAAAGAGGCCAGCACCAAATGAGTGAGATATAATAATTAGTATATGTGGCAACACCAAAAATAGTCAAACCGGTTTTGGCAAAACCTGCCTTCCTCAGTGACAAAATACAAATGCATAAAACAACATAAGCACCTTATATATAATCAACAATTAATGACACACCTATTTCATTGGATAATTATAAGTGGTAATTAAGACCTGGGGAAAACAACCTACTTAATTTAATGGTCCAACTTTTATCCTTTTTGTTAAGTAGAGAATGTCACCCTATTTTATTAGTCCCATCTCCCTGGATTTTATCTATCATCATAAGTGTAAATCTGGCAGAGCTATGTTTGACAGTATGTCTAAATAAAGCACTGGAAGCTCGCTTATTCCTATCTCTGAAATGTTTGGACATGCATATGCAAAGTGGACGAGAGGTTTGACCTATATAAAAAGCAGAGCATGAACAAGTCACCAGATAAACTAACCGGTCAGTATTGCAATTAGCAAAAAATTTTATATGACAGACTATGCTCATATTTTGGTTTGAAAATTGCTTGGATTTAAGAATAAATTTGCAAAAAGAACAATGACTTCAGGGGAAGGAACCTATCAATCTATCTCCCATAAGAGTCAATTGTTGAAAAGAAGGACCAGAGCCCCTCCACTGTTTATAATGATTAAAGTAAGACCCAAGAGACCGTTCCTTAAGACATAAAAATAAACACCTAGGAAGGAGAAATGCAGAAAGCATATCATTTGCTAATAATATGTTCCAATGTCGATCAACAATGTCCCTAATAACATTGATGTTCCATCCAATCGTGGTGATGAATCTAATCTTACCAGTCTCCTGGCTGGATTTATCCTGATATTCCAATAAATCCAGCCTATTTTGTAAAGAAGCCCAATTACTGGCAGATGTAATGTTATTATCTCCATAGCCTCTGGCTCGAAATCTATGAATCAAATCTTGTTGATAAAAATAATAACTGTCTGGGGAGGAGCAAATGCGTCTAATACGTAGAAACTGTGATTTAGGTATATTATTAACTATGTGACATGGGTGGTGGCGAATAACAAATTATTGTACTCAGGATATTTACAAAAACATGAGTACTGAGGGTATCATCCAAATTCCTGGTTACAGTCACATCCACGAAATTGATTTGTCGAGAATCACAGTTCAGTGTAAACTCAAGCCCACATTTATTGTCATTTAGATATTGGACAAATTCCAAAAAATATGTTTTATCCGCCCGCCATACCATCCAACAATCATACAGATAATGCCTCCATATAGCTATTTCACCCATAAAGATGTTATGGTTGATATCATATATCAGTTGGTCTTCCAAAAACCCCATAAATGGGAGAAAAAGAAGCCCCCATAGCAGTACCCTGTATCTGCCAGTAACATTCCCCCTGAAAATAAGTTTTTAGACAAAACATGTTCACCCAAACATACTAATAATGTATTGAATCCTGGAGGATATATGTCTGCTTTATTCAACCAATATTGTAAGGCCTCCAAGCTTGTCCAGTGGGGTATGTTGGTATAAAGAGGTGCAACATCTAATGTACAAAGTAACCAATCCAGCTCCAACTGCATGTCTGATATTATTTTAAGAAATTGGGTGGTGTCTTGGATTCTAGATCTCACTAACTTTAATAAAGATTGCAAATATTGTGTCAAAAGCATTGGCAAAAACTCTGTAGGAGAGCCTGTACTGGAAACAATCGGCCTGTCAGGTGGATGATACAGATTCTTATGGATCTTCGGTAATAAGTATAAATACTGTCTCTGGGGGTCCCCCACTGTTAAGTGCTGTGCAACAAAATCATTAATAATAGCTTCTTCAATCGCCTTCTGTAGAAACACATCAATTTCTTTCTTAAATCTAACAGTGGCATCAAGTGGCATAAGCATATAATATCTTGCATCCCCTAATTGTCCCTGAGCGTCAGAGAAATAAGAAATCAAATCCATTACAACTACTGCCCCACCTTTATCTGCCGACAAAATCACTATGTTTTTGTTGTTACTCAAACTAGTGAGAGACTGCTGTTCAACAACTGAAAGGTTGTGGGACAATATATAAGACTGACTCATCCTAAAATGCAAATCTTTATGGACTGAATCTTGAAAAATAGAGACATTTTTATATATTGGAGGCATAAAAGTGGATTTTTGATGCCTAAAGTCAAGAGATCTTCGAGACTGATCATTATTACCAAAATACAATCTAAGACTGAGCAAACGACAAAATGTCAACACATGATTAACTAAAATGTCTTCACCCACAAAAAAGCCAGGGACATAGTTCAAACCTTTATTCAAAAGTTGTTTCTCTACATCTGTTAATACAACAGAGGAAATATTATGCACATTATAACAATCATTTACTGGAGTATCAACACCTGAAGCAAGGTTTCCACATTGTCTGTTTTTCCTATGTTTTCTTCCACCCCTGTGTGTCCTATTCCTAAAGGGTGATTGGCATTATGCTGTTTTTTGGGAATGGGTGACCCTTGAGTATGTGCATATTCTATATCTGTGGCTGAAGAGGAATCGTCACCTGAGGTACTACTATAACTACTTTTGGATTTTTTAAGGATAGATCTATGCCTCTTCCTTTTATGCCTAGTTGACAAAGTGTCTAAGTTGGAAAACCTGACACTCTTATTAAATCCAAAAGGCTTACCTGGTTGGTAACCCCCCCATATCTCTAGTAAACTTCTGAATTTTTTTATCCTTAAGTTGCTTCTCAAGCATCAACAAATCTTTAGTTAGCTGGTTGAAGCAAGTCATACAATAGATCTCCCCTTCATATAACTTGACTTCCTCACAGATTGACCTGACTTCTAGTATACTGGTCTCAATCACTTGCTCATAATAGGCGGACAAAATATCGACAAAGCCCATAGAGGCATTCTGTTGTGTCTTAGCCCACTCCTCAGCCAAAGTATCATCAATATGACCTAGCAACGGTTGAATCTGTATTCTCAATCCCCTAGGGGTTATGCCCTTAACCTGATAGGCTTTGAAAAGTTTCAAATGCCAGACATTCAATCTAAGTGTTTTCATACTTTTGGTTAACCTGTTAAAAGATTGATTACACAAATTGGCTGGGTCACTAATGTTCATATCTGTCATATTCCCCCTCGGATCCACTAAACCAAAAGCATGCAGGTCATTTTTATCTGCTGAAAGACCTTGTAAAATAGTTATTAAATCCATTGTAATGTAGTTATTAAACAAAAATAATCATACAATGAAATTTACAATACTACAAGAGCAAAAAAAACTGGTGTTGAGAACCATAGTACTGTGAAATTGCCTTCTTATAAGTAGGTAAATCTTAGACACATACATACAGAGGAATGTTACTAAAATCTGTGTATGTATAAGAGAATAATCAATAGCCAATTAAAAGAAGACATCTAAATTCATCTCACAAATGCTACTGGAGACCAGTACAACATGCATAAAGTCCATATAGAACTAAAAGGTTAAATTAGTATACAAAGAGTGGCTAGATCTAATAAATCAAGCTCAATAACAACATTCTATGATGTTTCAAAATCACGTAGTACTTTAACACTGTAACGTGTGCATTAAACATACCCTATATAAGTTGGAAATACCAATAAACAATTGAAAAATAAGCAGTTATCTTAACTGCACTACACAATTACAAAATGAAGTTGAGAAGACTCATATATATAGCATAGTGTTCAACCACCATAGCGTATGATTAACACTTTAAATGTAAATCCAACATTGCATACAGATAAAAAGTCTCACCTCAACGTGATATAATCATGACATATTAGGCAAAAAAAATTTACATAACCTCCATCCATTATATATAGAGGGTGAGTCTTCAGCAAATGTATTGGTCGTTATCCGAATTTAGTCTCTAGTCTCTTACGCAATGTAAATAGGCCAAAAGATTAATTCCCATAATATTGATTGAGAATATATCCATCCCAATCACAGAAAAATAAAAAAGATTCACCCAACAATAGAATTAACAAGCAAAATAAATCACAATACCGGCATATATAGCACCAGTTGAGAAAATAAAGTCCAAAACAACAGGAAAAGTTCAAACCAGGTAACATCTGTCCTCCATTACGATTGTTAAAGAATGCCAGTCTAAATCACAGACCATATTTCTTCCTGATGTGAAACTCCTCGAGTTAACCATCCAAATGGCCAAAATAAATTTCAATCAGAGGAAACGCAACCTCCGTAACAGTGATCAAAGCACGCCAACATCACAGTACCTTCAGATGCAAGCGTTTTGATAAAATATTTTAAATTCATCATACCAACAAAGCTTCCAATGCAGCTATTATAATAAAATGCTTGAATGTGACATGCCCGTAAAGCAATTCTAGATGAATAAGTAAGACTCTACAAACACTGAGATCTGCAGCAAACCAGTCCCCTACTAACAGGAACAATATCCGCCAATGCATAAAAAGGGCAAAATAAACAGATCCCAAATCTCCACTGAACTCGATGTTGAAAAAGTCACAATCCAGAACGCCAGTCTGAATCACAGACCATAGTTCCTCCCAATACAGCTGTACTATGGAAATCCTTGGGTTAACCATCCAAACAGCAAAAAATGAGTTTCAGTCAGAGGAAACCCAACCTCCGTAGCAATAGTCCAAACACGCCAACATGAACAAACACCACAGTACCTTCCAATGCAACTGCTCTAATAAAATACTTTCTCTAGCATGCCCATGAAGCTTCCGATGCAGCTATTCTGATAAAATCCTTTAATGTGACATGCTGAATCTCCACTGGACTCAGTGTTGAAAAGTCGCAATCCAGGTGTAGATTCTCCACCAGCAAGGAATATGAAATGAATCCAGAAAAGGTGATGCAGCCACAAAGATAAAATACTCACACTCAAGGCCAACAGCGAGAACATCAATATCCAACTGTAAAACAGCCTCGCACATACGGCTGGTGTAAATGGCCAAAAGACCATGAGCTGCAACAGGAAAAAAGAGGCCAGCACCAAATGAGCGAGATAAAATATTTATTATACGTGGCAACACCAAAAATAGTCAAACCGGTTTCGGCAAAACCTGCCTTCCTCAGTGACAAAATATAAATGCATAAAACAACATAAGCACCTTATATATAATCAACAATTAATGACACACCTATTTCAATGGATAATTATAAGTGGTCATTAAGACCTGGGGAAAACAACCTACTTAATTTAATGATCCAACTTTTATCCTTTTTGTTAAGTAGAGAACGCCACTCTATTTTATTAGTCCCATCTCCCTGGATTTTATCTATCACCATAAATGTAAATCTGGCAGAGCTATGTTTGACAGTATGTCTAAATAAAGCACTGGAAGCTCACTTATTTCTGATATCGCTGAAATGTTCGGACATGCGTAGGTGAAGTGGACGAGCTTCCAGTGCTTTATTTAGACATACTGTCAAACTTAGCTATGCCAGATTTACATTTATGGTGATAGATAAAATCCAGGGAGATAGGACTAATAAAATAGGGTGTCATTCTCTACTTAACAAAAAGGAAAAAAGTTGGATCATTAAATTAGGTGGGTTGTTTTCCCCAGGTCTTAATGACCACTTATAATTATCAAATGAAATAGGTGTGTCATTAATTGTTGATTATATAAGGTGCTTATGTTGTTTTATGCATTTGAATTTTGTCACTGAGGAAGGCAGGTTTTGCCGAAACTGGTTTGATTATTTTTGGTGTTGCCACATATAATAATTATTATATCTCACTCATTTGAATCTGGCGTCTTTTTTCCTGTTGCAACTCTTGGTGTTGGAAATAACCTATGTAGCTGAGAGATAACATAAAAATATTTGTGCAAAATGAAACGTGAGGTTCAGTTATGCACATATGACTTGAATCTGCTTCCAGAATTGTAAAATGTCAATGCCATTTCCCATGTTTTATGTATCTTATCTGCTTCTCTATATTTTCAAATCAGAATCTCATAAATGTGACTTTTAATATGTTTTCTAGAAGGAAAGATCCCTTAACCCCATATTCATTTAATCAAAAGAGAGTTTTCCTCATCCTAATTCTTTGCCATTTTCAAGTTTCAGTGGATTGAGTCTAACTTGTTTTCTGTACCTATCTTTCTATCTACCCTTCATTTACCAGATTAGTTCCACTATGCTAATGGCTGTTTTTCAAAGGAGACTTGAGGTGGGAGTTGAGGGGTTGGGGAGGTGTTAGTTGGGTTGACACAGTGGATAGAGTTGTTACCCAACAGCAAGAGGTTCACCAGTTCGATTCTCAGCTGAGGTGTCTTCTGTGTTGAGTCTGCTTGTCCTCTCTGTGTCCTTGTGGTTTTACTCAGGGTGCTCTGGTTTCCTCCCACATTTCAAAAACATGCAGTACATGGATTGGACACTCTAAACTAGCAATAGGTATGAGTATGCATCTGAGTGTGTGGTGTGGAAGAACTACTGTGGCAGGGCTATCTGCCCAGTAGTGTAAACCTTGGCTCTTCATGATTGTCGTTGGTGTAGTGACACCCTGACTCCACGTGCAAAACATGGGGAAAATGGGGTTGTGGATGGATGGATCTGAGGTGGTAATTACACTACTTAGGGAAATTTGGCCATGGTATCTGGAAACTTCCCTTACTTATTCTGATAGGTGTCTTGGGATCTTTTACATCCTGCTGAGCTACCACCAACTCAAGCAGATGGTTAATCGGTTTAACATCTCATCGGAAGGGTGACACTCAAAAGTGCAGCGTCCCCCTTATGCTTCACTGCAGTGACAGCAATCCTTCTACCTGTTGTGTGAGTACAGGCCACAGCCTTCTGCACCAAAGGTAAGTGTGCTACCTGTTGTGCCAGTGACACTGCATAGTTATATCCAAACAAATATTTGGAAGTTCCAATATACCTCTTCAAGTATTTTTCCGCAAATTAGATTCATATGCTACTTGATTCACTGTTCAATTTAAATAATTCTGTATCCATCGTCTGTATCCTGGAAGCCAACTATGGAATGGGATAGATCCTCTCTCTACAACAGGATGTGACAAGCTTCCTATCCATGTGATGCAGAGTTCTTTTCTAACCCAATTCAAGTGTGGCATGGACTAGTGCATGGTGAATCAGAAATTCTTCACCTCTTGACTGGCACCTATGTCTGTAATGGACAGAGGCAGCCTGTTTATTGACTACTCAGCCACAACATATTTATGCATTGTTGCTGTAACAGTCAGGAAATTTCTACACATAGTAACTGGTTATAGGTAAGTTGTATCGTCTCTTGAACTGACTGCACTGGGGCGATACCCAAATATGTCATTGTAGCATGTCCATATACAAAGTAGAATTTCTGCTTTATTTCTAATACCAGACTGTAATGAATGTTTACTGCTTTAGTTTTAGTTGTATTGATCTTATAGCCTGATAATGGTTCAAATCTGATATAATCCAACAAATACATAATCTAAATCACTATGCAGATCAACAAATAATCTGCAGGCATAGAAATATTACAGTCTTCCCTTTGGTAAATATATCCTGTCCATAAGTGTTTCCTAAGATGAGTCTGCAGTGTTTCAACATAAAAAGCAAATAAAATCTGAGAAAATGGGGATCCTTGATAGGTATCTCACTTTATAGAAAAAAACATTGAAAAGCTTACCATCAATATGTATCTGAGCACATGCCCCTTTCAGAACATCTTGGGTAAATATAAATTTCTCTAAGACCAGAAACACAAAACTCCATCACCCTGGTAATAGGCTTTCTCTGCATCAAAACTATTAATGAAATGAGAATGTTTCTTTCTGTAAGCATTGTCAGTTAACAGCCATACCTTTATTGCACTATCGAAAGGTTGACAATCTAAAGCAAACACGCGGATTGGAATATATCAGCCCTTGTAGAAAATGAGCATTTATCCTAGTTATAATAGTCATCAATAATGTATAATTTGAATTCGGTATTGTTGTGATATGAGGAGTGTATTGTCTGTCCTTTTCTGTTTGTAAAATAGCAGATATGCTAGCCTTTTTTTAAGCTTGGGGGATCATCCTGTTTGCAGAATTAAGTTAATCAATTTAATAAAGACATTTATTGACCATTGTTTGCTTTTCAAATTGTCTGTACCAGTAGACTTTGCTCACTTTTCCAGTTGTAATACTTGTGCGCCTTCACTTGTAACTGGTTGCTGGTTTGTTGCTGCTCCTCCATTAGCCAATGAATCTGAGACACAGTTAATTATTGGAGTACGGGTCTATTTTTGAATGATTTTAGAAACTGCTGACAGTCATGTGAGTATGTAGGAGATTCAGAGCCTTGGCAAATTTAGTAGAGCATCTGAATACTGATAATCCATTTTACAAGGCTGCATGAATGATGGAGACAAAGAAATGTGTTAGGAAAGCCATTTGAAAGCCTTAAATCTGAATTTGTTCCTGACACTTTTTTTGGATCTACCTGTCAATGATGGCGTATGTTGTGTTATGAAATGGTCTGAATTCACACTGTGATTCTGGCAGGATTTCTTCAGTAATGGGTAGGAGATGGGTTGCCTAGTACCAACCTATGAACCTATCAGTCACCCTGTTAGACAGGGGTCCAGGAAAGTAAATAGTGTGGGAAGAAATAGCCAGGGAATTGTTATGGCTAGGCTTGTATAGGCCCTAGGGCTGATAGCCTAGTATCAACCTATGAACCTATGAACCAAAGGAAAACAGGAGGACTTTATCTGTAGTAGAGACAAAGAACTAACTTCCTCACACAGACAGACCTGCTTTATTGAAGATGTGGATGATTCTAGCATCCTTCACATCTTTTAGGATTTCTTGGATTTTGGATTGTTTTTCTATAAGCAGAAAACAGGTGAAAATGCTGTGTACTGAGATCACATTTAATAAAAAAAAAAATCTGAAACCGTGTCTGCCAAGTCTGATAGCCTTAATCCCCTGCACAAAACTAAGATCTGCTAATGAACTTCATTGCCCAGTCCTCCGTTTGATTCCTTAGTCCATATTTGCCTGCTGTGTGACTTTGAGCAAGTCTCTTAGACATTCAAACAGATAGGCAATATTTCTGGGCCATCCCTGAAAGAATGCACTTATGCTCTTTGAGTCTACCATAATTTTAAAAAATAGGCTACTGTAACATTGAAAATGGTTACAAGTAGAATCCAAAGCTCCAGAATAAAAAAAGTAATGGAATTTATATAATGCAGGGTCAAACAGAATATAGGTTCAAGTCTTGCCTAATTAAGTCTCTAGTAAAAAAAAAAAAAAGTGGGATTAATGGCAGGATTCAAATTCTGAACTAACGTTGTCAGATTTACTGCATCTCACTTTTTGTTAGTCGATCTCAAAAAGTTACTGATGACAGTTAACACTTCAGAATTTTGAATTTAGTGAATGTGCGATATCAGAAATATGTTTAACTTGCATTAATAGTCAAGAGAAATGATCAACCTTTGTATTAGAAGTACTGTGAATTCTACAAACAAATTAATGCTAAGCTCTTCAGATTCAGTAAATGATCATTTCTCATGCTCACTCCACTTATTCTCTTATAGGGTTATAGCTAAGTACTAAGCTAATTGTCTTGATGGTCGTTTTAGGCCTAGCCAGTTTCCATTTTGTGCTTGAATTAACTTATCCCATTTAGTTAGAGATTGGTCTTGCCCACCACATAGTTGATAATTGTATATAACCTCTAATGAGAATAACTGGGATCATACCAAAGATAAACTGAGGTAACATATGCATGGCATAAAACATTTAGGAGCTGCCTCAGTCCATTAGTAGCACAGGGGGAAGTCCTGCAGTACATTTTCTATTTCCAATCCATAGATCCAAGTTGCGCTTGAATATAGACAGGAATTAAATTTTTTTATGTGGATGAAGAATTTGTTCCAGACTGTCTCTGTGTGTGTGTGAGTGTGTGTGTGTGTGTGTGTGTGTGTGTGAGTGTGTGTGTGTGTGTGTGTGTGTGTGTGTGTGTGTGTGTGTGTGTGTGTGTGTGTGTGTGTATGTGTGTGTGTCTGTGTGTTTGTGTATATCGGTAAGAGACCACTTGGCATAATAGTAAAGGACTTTGCCTCTCATGCACAAAGTACAAGTTTCAATCATGACTTCCAACCAATACCTGTTTGGAGTTTGCACATTCTCTCTGTGTCTCCGTGGGGTTTCTCCCACGTCCGAAAAACATGCTGAGTGTTTCCATCTCAAACTAACCAATGAATGGAGCTGTAGGCAGCAGCACAGACTCTACATTGTGCCCTATAGAGGGAAGATTTGTACAGACCAACCACTTTGGGCATCTACTGTGGTGCACAATATCCTCAAGATAGGAGAACACAGATCACAGACTGTGCATCGTGGCAGGGCTAGCCACTCAACAGTGTAAAATATGGCTCTAGGTGATTTGGTTATGTTGACTAATGTTGCCAAAATGGGCATGGGTAGTTACTATTGATAAGTGAGTTGAGGACTCTGACCTACACCAGGGACCCCATACTAATGGTGGGAGGGGTATATGTGCCCTTATTGGTCAGTGTGTCCACCATAACCAACCTGCCAAACATGAACTGAGGATTGCCACACTTAATGTAGGTTCACTGACAGGACGCAGCTTGGAAGTGGATGACATGATGATTTGAAGGAGGCTGGACATACTATGTATCCAAGAGATGAGATGGAAGGGCAATGCAGCAAAGCCACTTGGCTTGAGGTCCAGTTTCTACTACTCAGGAGGGGGACAGGCTAGAAATGGTGTAGAAATTGTGGTGAGAGACAGGCTTCAGAATGCAGTGAGGGATATCATCAGAATTAATGACAGACTCTTGGCAATCAGATTCCAGTGTAATGATAGGGCAGTATTCATAATCTCAGCCTATGCCACACAGCAGGGTTGTGATAGTGAAGAAAAGAGTGCATTCAGACTGCAGTTGTAGGACCTACTAGATAAAGCAGGACAACATGAATTGGTTTGATAATGGATGACTTGAATGCACATATCGGGATAGACAGAACAGGATATGAGGACTGCCTGGGTCCACATGGGTGGGTCAGCAGGATCAAGGAGAAGCCCTTCTAGACTTATGTCTGGCAAATGGCTTGATAAGTAGCTAATACATGATTCAGAAAGAGAGACAGTCACAGGATCACATACAAGAGTAGCCAACATGCAACTCAAGTAAGGAAAAGGCACTAGGGCAGAATCCATTATTGCAAAGTCATCCCCAGTGAAATAGTCGACCCACAGCATAAACCACTAACTGTTGCAATCAGCTGCAAGCAATGGTCAGAATGCTTTAAGGTCAACATTGACCAGGCTGAAGACCTGGAACCTGACTGGAGAGAAAGTACAACAGTTCAAGGAATTACTCAGGGCTCTAGTACCCCCAAAAGAGGAGGAAATAGGTGGAGTTGAACAAGAATGGCCTAAAAACAGCATGTGTTAGGATTAAAGAAAAGATATGTGACCAAGCCAGGTATGGAAATAAGGTACATAAGGAAAGCTGGAGTTGGAATGCAGAAGCCCAAAAAGTCATCAAAAGAAAGTGCTGGACGAACTGGGAGATAGAAAAGACTGACCAGGCTAGGAAGGACTACTGGTTGGTTGGCACAAAGAAACTTGCTTACAGGGCTTAGTTGACTGTGTTTGCTAAAAGTTGTTTTATCTGTATAAACTACTGTATTTACTCCTAGTGCTTCATTACAGTTTTTTAAGAATGTTTTCTGACCTGCTTACAGGCCTTAGTTAACTGTGTTTGCTAATATTTGCTATTTCTATACAAACTACTGCATTTACTTTTAGTGCTACATTAGTTGTTTAAAAAGTAGTATCTGATCTGCTTTCAGTGCTTAGTCAACTGGGAATACTGTTATTGCTACACTGGTTATTTCTTGTCTGTATTATACCTCACTTATCCTTCTGATTCTCTAGGGTTTTTCTAGGTCTGGTCTCTTGTGTCTTTTCTTACTTTCTTGATATAACCGTTTGTATGTGTTCCCCCTTAATCTCTTGCAGCTTCTCCTAATGGGTTAAGCATTCTGTGGTCATCCCCTGCCCAACAGACTCCCCCAGCAAAATACCTTGTGAAAGAGTTATAAATCTGCTTGTTACCTGCCTGAAGCAACTCCAAAAACAAACTAAAAACCACAGCTTTCTAGCCCAACTGTAGGCGTTCTTTCTACTGTAATGTATCCACACTTTGAATGTGTTTTTAAGACTATTTGCTTTTTAAAAGGTGAACTGCTCCTTATCATTTAAAGTATTTATACAGGGCAGGTGAGCATACACGCAAGTTAATTTTTCTGGCTGTAGTAACTTTGGCCACCAGGAGGCAGCACAATGCCAGCAGTCTACCATATTCCTTGTTGTTTTAACTAACAATAGCACCAATAGCTTTTAGTTTAATGTTATTTTAATTCTCAATAGTTCCAGTATATGTAGGTTTAAAGTTGCCAGCCACATTCTAGAGTGTTATTTTACCCCTAGTATGTCTTCTGTACCCTTTGTCTGCTGTTTTTAAATTTGTATCTGCAACATTTCCATCTCTGGCTTGCTCTCTTTTTGCCTCTTCAGCTCTGATTTTCCTTTCTGATTGTTATTTTCAGTGCTGTTTCACACTGCTGACCGGGCCCTGTCAGTACTGGTTCCAACCAGCTAGGCCACTGTGACATCCATCTCCACTCTCTCTCCTACCCCTCCCCCAGTTTATTTTATTTTCTTTCCAACCCCTCCCCCAGACTCTAACTTTCCCTTCCTTCTTGTAGTGCCATCTTTACCTCTCTGAACCACTGTAGTCCTTTCCTTATACCATTGCTAGAACGTCCCTTACCCTCTTGCATACTTTCCTCTGAACTTACCTTCCACTCCACTGATTGTTTTTTTTTTATTTGTTCTTTGACCTTGATTCTTCCTTCACTTGGCACTACTCATTCCGTTCGCACTGCGGGCTCATTCCACTCTCCTACCCTGCCCCAAATCCCACCCATCCTCTGTACCTCTACACTTATACTTAGCTAGCCACTGCCACCACTTACACTATCCAGTCCAAACTACCCATCATACCCCCAAAATCCACTTCCACAGTTCATCCATTAAAGTAATACTAACTACTCTTCAGAGTTTACTCCCAAACACTACTTATCCTGATAAACTACCAAACAATTAATCTAAACCATAATCTCTTAATCAAATAAGCTAAGTTTTCAATTTAACTCACCCCTTACTATCATCCTAAAACCAACATCATGACACTCAAGACTCTATCCCTACTTACTCAAATAATACTTCTAATTACCTTAACTTACCTAAACTATATCACCCAACCTACTAATGCAAAGCACTTCCCCATTTCACACTACTACCCCATCCTCTGCAAAGTACACATTTACTGTTACCCTTATAGCTCCCAGTCTCTATCCCCTCAACACTAGCATGTTCTTCCCCTATAGACACCTACCTAACTCTAAAAACACTGTTCCCAACTACACTAGTCTAATGTCCACAAAACTCTCTACCTGTATACTACACCCCAAACAAACCAAATGCCTCATCCATCATCTTATTTCTATCCTTCTGTCCAGGGACATCCACCCAAACCTAGGCCCCTCTACTACACTGAATCCAGCCCCCCAACCCTCCCCCAAGCAACAGGCAAACTCCTCCACTTCTCAGATCTAAATACTCAGAGCCTATGTAACAAAATTCCAAACCTGTATGCTTGGCTTCTACATAACCAGCACAATATTCTCTCCATCTCAGAAACCTGGCTTAAGCCCCACATAAAAAGATTCTGAAATAAATCCTCCCATCTACTGTATGTTAAGGAATGACAGAACACAAAAAGGGGGGGTAGCACTCCTTTTCTCAGCATCCCTCTTAGACACACCCTGTACCAAACCCTTTCCCAAATTTGACAAGGCAGAAATTATATCAGCCCTACTCCACTGAAACAAGCATAAACTCATATTTGTTCTCTCCCTCTATATTCCCCCTGGAGACAATATCTCATCCCCTGAAGATATTCTCTCCTGGATCTCCACAAACATTACTCACAAAACCATAATCCTGGGGGATGTGAACATAAACTAGGCCACAATCCAATCTCTCACTAACTCACTCCATTTTTGTTGTTTGTCTTTTCGGCTTTTCCTGGTTAGGGGTCACCACAGCGGAACTCCGGTCCGCTAATGATTGGTAGTCAATTTTTATGGTGCCAAGTTGCCAGCCCAATGCCCAACCTTCAGCGAAGGCATGCCCATTCACACATGTCTTTTGGGGGCCACTCGACCATGGGGAGGACATGCAGACTCCACTCAGAAGGCACTCCAGCCGAAAATCGAACAGGAGAACCTTTTGCTCTGAGGTAACAACGCTACCACTGTACCACCGCGGATTTTTCCACTAACTCACTCCATATTAACTTATGTAACTTTACACCACTAATCAAGGCCTTCCAAGAACTCTATCACTGGAAGTACAATAGAATGGATTCTAATATCTCATCCTCACTATATCTCTGATAGTGGTATTCTCTTAGACCCACTAGCTAATCACTTTCCCACTTTTGCCCGCCGTCTCCCTTCTTCCATACAACTAACTCACACCTATATTTCAACTCATTGCCTAAAAAACTTCAATTCTGACACCTTCTCAAATGCACTAAAAAGCACAAACTGGAACCCATTAAAGACTCTTCCCCTAGATAATGCTTTCTGCTACTTTAACTCTACCTTCACAAACATGCTCAACTCCTTTGCCCCTCTAAAAACAAAATGTACAAAAAGTAACCCTGTACCCTGGTTAACCAAAAACACCTTAGCTACTATGTGGCTTCATAACAAACCCTGGACACATTACCATAAAAATAAAACCTCTATCATCCTTAACAAATATAAAACACTATGAAATAAAGTAAAAAATGTATTACCTCAGACCATAAAGCCTATTTCTCTACTCTCCAAACAAACCACAACACCAATCACAAACTATTTTGGAAAGGAATCTCATCTCTACTCAACCCAGGAAAAAAAGAAAACCCTTGCCCTAACCCAGATGCCTCTGACATGGACTTAGCCACCCAATTTAACTCTTTCTTCATAGAGTCCATAAGCAAGCTAACATCGTCCTTCACCAACACCTCTGTGAACCCTCCCCAGCCTGCACCCAACCCTTCTTCCCCTGGCATCCCTTGCCCCAACCTCCACCCTTGTCTATCAATCCCATCTCCATATCCACCATAAAAAATACTTCTCCTAAAATTAAAACCTGGTTCTAATGCCCCGGATGAAATTCCCTCCAACTTCCTAAAAGTAGCCGCAGAAGCCATTGCTCTCCCTATCAGCATACTAATTAATTGGTCTATCTCAGAAAGCCAGGTCCCCCAGCTCTGGAAGAAAGCCTTTATTATTCCTCTACATAAAGGAGGCATTAATAATGATATTCCAAACTTCTGCCCTATTGGTATCTTATCCCCTATTTCTAAGCTTCTTGAAAAATGTATCCACCAACAGCTCTTACCCTATCTCATCAATAACCAGCTTCTTACCCCCACACAGCATGGATTCAGACCCAGTCATAGCACCTCCACTGCCCTCCTTTCCTTCCTTGAAACAATTAACAAAGCCTGCGATTCCAGACATTTCATGTCCACCCTTCTTCCTGACCTCTCCAAGGTGTCTGAAACTATTTCCAACAACCTGCTTCTTAATAAATTCTCCAAACCAAACCTATCCCCTTCCGGTACCAAGTGGTTCTCCAGCTACCTCAAAACCAGACAACAAGCAGTCCAATGGAATAAAGCCACTTCACCCATCCTTAATAACAGATGTCCCCCAAGGTTCCATTTTAGGCCCCCTACTATTCAATATATTCATTAATGACTTCTACCAAGCCATTCCAAACTCCAACCTCATCCAATATGCCAACGATTCTACCATTATCTGCTCCTCCCCTTCTATCCCCACGCTAAATAACCTTACCCAAAGCACCTTCTCCTCTACTGAGCAGACAACCATCTGGCTCTTAATGCTACCAAAACTAAACTTATGTTATTCACTGCCTCCAAAACCTCCTCCCTAGATAAACACTCATTCATAATTGCCATCAAAAACAATACTCCCCTAGAAATAGTCTCTGACACTAAACTACTAGGAGTACTCATAGATGATCAACTAAAATTTGACAAACATTTACAAGTAAATATCAAAAAACTCCATAAAAAATAGGTATGCTATACTGTCATAATCGGTATATCTCTCCTTCCACCAGGCTCATACTAGCTAATACTTATCTCATCTCATCACTCCTATATGGTACATCTATCCTCACCAACCTGAAATCCTCCCTCAAAATAAAACTCTCCTCTTGCTATAACAAGATATCAAAATTTGCGGCAGGTCACAGAGTCATTTCTCACCATTGAAATTCTCTTCAGCAACTAAACTGGCTTGAGCTACCTAACATCCTCACTTATACCCAACTAATCCAAGCACACAAACTCATTTACAACCCCTCTCTTTGTCCCTCCCTAGCCACTACCATGAATACCATGCATGAACCAGAATGACTTCTAATATCTAATTCTCAAAAACTAATTAAATTGCACAAACACACACGTCCAGTTGGGAATCACCTTATGTTCTTCTCTCTTGCACACCTCTGGAATTCTCTACTATCTCCTATCTGCATCACCAGCAGTCTCTCCTCATTTAAAACCTTGCTGCACTCACACCTAACTTCACAATGGAAGTGCTCCTGTTCCCATCCTACCTAATCCTTCTAATACCACTTCCTACTCTTCTAGAACTAAATACGCCATCACTGCCTCTTATAGTTCCACAGCTCTATTGAACTATTTGACCAACTAATAAAACAAACCAAACTGGAGCCAGAGTTAAGATGAGCACTTTCGTCCCGTTTATTACAGACATTCCTCAGAACTGACAATCAAATGCAGCCATTGCCTTTTATAAAACCAATTAATTATGACATCATTCCCTTAATTGATATTCAGTCTTTTAAAGTAAAACTGAACATACACTTAGAAAATGTATACACACTTTAACAATCATCTACTGAATACAAAAATAATGTATAATCCTCAAACTTACAAATTTAAACATATATTTGTAAGTAAGCATATTACAAGTATATATATTTAAATTCAATTGTTCACATAATTTAAATGACTTTTTACAGAAATCTTATCATTTATGCCTGGATTAATATCCGCCCTTAAAAAATCTGCCATTTCAACTCTATATTTTCTAAAAAGTAATTAAAAGAACCTACAAATTTGTTCTTACTACATTTTTCTACTACAAAAAAAAATTAATTTCTTAAAATTTGTGCAGTTCACTGAGTGCTTGGCCAACACATTACTTTGATCCTTCTTTTCAATGGCTAGCACATGTTACCTAACTCTATGGTTCAGTTTTCTAATAGTTTTACCTATATAGAAATTCTCACAGCTGGAGCATACTGCAAGATACACAAGCTCTTCACTTTGACAGTTGAATCTCCCCTTTGCTGTTAATGTGTAATTTAAATGTTTAAAGTGACAACTATGTACCCCCATCATAAACCTACATTGGGTACAAACAGTACATGGAAATGTACCAAAGCAAGAAAAATTGTCATTTTTCTTACCACCTTTAGGTCCACTCTCCAACAATTTTTTCAAATTTTTAGTTTTTTTACTTATAAATCTTGGCTGGGCCCCTACTATTTTACTAAGTTCTTCATTACCCAAAATAATTTTCCAATTTTCACTAACAATTTCCCTAGTCCTAGACCCATCTGTACTCATAGGTACAGGAAAGGTATATCTTAACATTTCACCACTAACTTCATTACGTTGGTGTGTAACATTAGTATGAAAACCAACTGTTAAAATAGGCAGAAACCTGGTCTCTGTATTAATTGTAATATAACTAATAACTTCATATAAATCCTTACTAGTATATCCTCTATCAATGAAAAATTGTCTGAGAAAAACAATTTTTTTTTTATTTGACCAACTACTTAACAGTCACCCTGTGTTGCTACTTTTGTAAAAAAAAAAGTGTTTTTTTGCTGTTTAATGAACTATACTGATGTATTCTATCATTGTTAACCTTTTCTTATCATATTTACTTTGTATTCCTATGAGATAATCTGTAATGTATATGTGCAATGGGGTCTACTTTAATTAAACGAAAGTGGAATCCGTCGAATACGAATCCGTAGACAGATAAACAGTGAAAGGCAGAAACATCGAACGTACTAAATAGCGAAATCGGAAATGTCAAATTGTCATAGTTGGCCCATCTGCGGTATAACTCCGTAAGGTAAGTGTGCAATAGTTACGGACCTTAGGGTTAGGGTGCAGGTTAAGGTAAGTGCATAGATAGGTAATGTATGTAAGGTTTAGTGTAGGGTTTTGTTAAGTGTATGTGTGTGGAATATTTACTTTGTGTGGGCATAGTTCTGTAGGGTAAGTGTGCGATAGTTACGGACCTTAGGGTTAGGGAGGGGTTAAGGGTAGTGCATAGATAGTTGTGTATGGGGTTTAGTGTAGGGTTACAAGTGGGGTTTTGGTGCTTTGATTTAGGGTTAGTAGTAGGGTTTTGGTTAGTGTATGTATGTGTTTTTTGTTGTTGTGTTTGCGTAGGTAGTATGTTACAGGCAGTGGGGTTGGCCGACTATTGCGGATTCGATGTTTAAATTTCGCGGTTTTGCATGTTTGATGTTATCACGTTTTGCTGTTTATGTGTCGACAGATTTGTATTCGACAGATTCCACTTTTGTTTAATTAAAGTAGACCTGTGCAATGTGTACTATGTATTTGTATTTTTCTGGAGCTTTTCTCCCCAGGACTCCATTGAAAATGGGCTCCTTGTGGCCCAATGGACTATACTGGCAAACAAACTGCACATAAATAACTAAATCAGTAAATAAATAAATAAATATCAGGTGGCAAGACAAATACAGAAAGATAAAGAAAACAGTCAGACACCCTTGTAAGGGATGCCAGCAACAACCTGATCACCAGTCCACAGGACATCAAAGGCAGATGAAAGGAGTAATTCCAATAGCTTCTGAATGAAGAACCCCCCACAGAAGCTGTACTGTCCCAGAAACAGCCTACAATGAGAGAAGAAGAGGAGCTCACCCTAGAAGAAGTAAGAACAGCACTAAGGAAGATGAAGTCGGGGAAAGCAGCAGGCTGAGATGAGGTCACAGCAGACATGATAAAGATGCTGGGTGAGATAGGGAAGAAATGGGTCCTGTGGGTACTCATAGCAGTGTGGAGAAAAAGGCATATGCCAGATGTCTAGAGAATAAGCATACTAATGCCAGTGTACAAGAACAAAGGGGACATCCACAGATGTGGGCATTATAGAGGCCTCAAACTCCTATCACATTGCATGAAAGTTCTGGAGATGGTGATTGATAAATGGATACGCAGAGTAGTAGAATATAAGATGGGAGATGAGCAGTTTGGATTCAGATCAGGATGCAGCAGACTTGACCTAATGTTTGCAGTGAGACAGATACTTGACAATAAAGTAGAGATGATGAGAGAGTCTAACTGGGCATTCCTAGACATGGAGAACAC